>NC_092338.1:99060000-99360000 GCF_046630445.1 Rutidosis leptorrhynchoides | reverse complement strand
AATGCACCCTTATTAATTCATGGTAGTTTCCTTTTCTTAATAGTTTGCATTGGTCATGTAAAATCTAAACATAACACTATTATTTAACTAGGCCTTTTACAATAAAGGGTGACAAGTATACCTTTAGCAATTTTCCGTGTAGACGAACTTGTCAAACTTGTTTTTAATACCTATATTCAGCAACAGAGCTGCAATTTATAGCTGACTATGATGATTCTAGACCGTTAGTGACTTTGATAAAGTATCAATAACATTAGAAAATGTGTGCTTTATGCCAATTTACCTACTTCGGGTAATAGCTTCTGTCTCATAGCCTTCTCTGTCGAAGTGTAATGTTGATCTTTCCAAGTTGGTTTAATGCTAGACCTAAAGCTATGAAATACTCATGGTACTCTAGGAATGTTTTTTATGTCAGTTTTGTATTAGCAAAGCAACCGACACTATTGGATCCTATAATATTGAGGAAGGCCACCCTGTTTTCGTAGAAGGCAAGAATCACAAATGCAACACCAGGAACTTCTCATAAGAATAGGACAGATTATCATAGCTTCTGAATTGATACCGATAAAATAATTGAAGAGCAGGTACAACATAAAGACCTAATTTTTACAGATGTTCTAGAGGACGGAAATGGTGTTTAGTAGGATGGCATGTTCAAATTCAAGGGTGTGAGTTAAAGAGGAGACCGTATTTTATGTATTACTAATTGCATTTGAAAAGAGTTACTTATTTAGTCATGCTAGTTCCTTTTTTGTTGCAAGTGTGCATTGGTCCTTTTAAAGCTAAACATAGCACCATTTCTTAACCAGGTGTTTCTCAATAAAGGGTGGTGATTATACCTTTACAATTTGCACGTAGAAGAACTTGTCCAACTTGTTCTTAGTACCTTTAGCTAAAGTTTTCGATGGACATCCAAAATGATGATTTGTAGCTGTTTGTGACTTAATAATGTATCACATATACAAATAATAAATCTTACATTGAAAAAAAATCATAATTCAAAATTGGGCAACAATGGAGAACATTGACATATGATCAATTTCAAGGCCTGTAAATGGAACAATTAAGGTGAAGTGATGACTCGATAGGATTAGCTAAATAGACACACCTAAGTAGAGTGAAGTCCTTAGTTTCTCTGTTTAAAGTCTTAATTTTGGTGGTATAGTAGTGAAATTGATGTTTTATATGATTAATTTCCATTGAAGCGAATTAACTTATCCTGTTCAGTATGTATTATCTGACATCGATCCGGTCACTAATTGTATTGAATGGGTGCTTTACACCAAATTGCTTGCTTAGGGCACTAGACTTTGTTCTCTCAGCCTCCTGCTAGTAGTGAAATTGATGTTTTATATGATTAATTTCCATTGAAGCGAATTAACTTATCCTGTTCAGTATGTATTATCTGACATCGATCCGGTCACTAATTGTATTGAATGGGTGCTTTACGCCAAATTGCTTGCTTAGGGCACTAGACTTTGTTCTCTCAGCCTCCTGCTGTCTAAGTGTCCTTGTAATTAAACTTGAACGCCGGACACAAAAATATGAATAACACACAGTACTGTAGTGGTATTAGAAATGCTTTCTATGTCAGTTTTGTATTAACAAACCAATTTTTAACTCTTGGAATCTATAATTGAGGCTGGCCTCCATGTATAGATGTGTATTTTTGTGGCTAATGTCAAACTATGATCCTTTGCTTATTTCTTTTACAACAACAATAAACAATCTCGCGAAAGTGAGGTTGCCTATTTCTGTTAGCTGGTGTAAATTACTGTTGAGGTGTAGGCTTCGGTATTTAAGCCCAATAAGAACCGGCCTGGAGATTACTTGGTGACCAAGTCAGGGTCTGGCCAACCCTAATTGGTTGGGCCGACTTTTATTGTTCTTTCTTAGTCTATATATAGTCTCTCATTGTACTTGTAAATTATCACCTCCAAATTAATAAAATACTCTCTAGTTCCAAAGTGGATGTAGGTTTCACCTAGAAACCGAACCACTATAATTCTCGTGTTGTTTTTATTCTGTGTTTATTATTCGGCTTGCTTGTTTGTGATTGTTAGTAGATTAGGGTTCTACTCTGATAGAAGGCAGATTCTAGCCTTAACAACTGGTATCTAGAGCTCAGGTTCCAACCCTAGCCATCAATCATAGCTGTTGCTGATACAGATCCAGTCGCTGCTGCTGTTGTTGCTGTTTTTACAGATCAGGTTGCAGGTGTTAAACCCTAGCCGCCACCAGACTCTGCTGATCAACCCTAGCCGCCACCAGACTCTATTGTTACAGATCAGATTGCAGATCAGATTGCAGGTGCTAAACCCTAGCCGCAACCAGACTCTGCTGTTACAGATCTACTGCTACTGTTACAGATCAGATTGCTGTTGTTCTCAGATCCAATAATTTTTTTTTTACAATGGCAGAAGAAGGAAGGATCAAAATCGACAAGTTTGATGGGCAAGATTTTGGGTGGTGGAAGATGCAGGTTGAAGATTTGTTATGTCAGAAGGATCTGACCGAAGCCTTGAATGAGAATAAACCAGAAGGAATGAAAGACGACGAGTGGAAAACACTTGACAGGAAAGCCCTAGCAGTTGTCAGACTCACGTTGACAAAAAGTGTTGCCTTTAATATTGTGAATGAAACCACGACACATGGTTTGATGAAGACCTTAGCAAATATGTATGAGAAGCCGTCTGCTTCTAACAAGGTGTTTTTGATCAGACAGTTGGTAAACACCAGGTTGAAAGAAGGTGCTTCAGTAACAAATCATGTTAATAACTTCAACAATATTATCTCTCGGTTACTGTCAGTTGATATCAAGTTCGATGACGAAGTCAAAGCTCTTCTATTATTATCTTCGTTACCTGAAAGCTGGTCAGGTTCAGTCACAGCTATCAGTGGATCCACAGAGTCCTCAAAGCTAAAGTTTGAGAGCATTCGTAATTTTATTCTTGGAGAAGATATAAGAAGAAAGAGTTCAGGAGAACCATCAGGAAACTTGCTGAGCACAGAAGAGAGGGGTAGGAGAAAAGGCAGAAGTAACACCACCAGGGGCAGGTCAAAGTCAAGAAGGAGGAGTGTGTCGAGAACGAGGAATGATATTAAATGTTGGAATTGTCAGGAGACTGGGCACTTCCGAAACCAGTGCACTAAGCCAGTAACATCATCAAAGCCAAAGGAAGTTAATGTTGCAGTTGCAACAGATGATTATGATAACGTCCTTGTTTGCTGTATTGAGAATACAATTGATGCGTGGGTTATGGATTCAGGAGCATCGTTTCATGCTACTCCAAGTCCACATTTGATGAAGAATCTACGAACAGGTAACCTTGGTAAAGTTCGTTTGGCTAATGATCATTGTCTTGACATTACAGGGATTGGAGACTTAGAGCTGAAGACCTCTTTGGGCACTAATTGGACCTTGGAAAATGTCCGAGTTATTCCTGGCCTAAAGAAGAAACTAATCTCTGTTGGACAGCTTGATGATCAAGGATATAGTGTGCTATTTGGTGAAGGTCAGTGGAAAGTAATAAAGGGGAACTTAGTAATAGCCAAGGGTAAGAAGAGAGGCACTCTTTATATGGCAGAAGTTCCAACTAACGAAGTAAATACAGTTTCCAATGATCGTAGCTTAACCAGTCAGTGGCACCAACGTTTAGGTCACATGAGTGACAAAGGAATGAAAATGCTAGTGTCAAATGGTAAAATTCCTGGTCTAAAGAGAGTTGAATCGGACTTTTGCGAGTCATGTGTTCTAGGAAAGAAGAAGAAGGTCACCTTTGCAAAAGCAGGCAGAACATTAAAGGCTCAGAAGTTGGAGCTAGTACACACGGATGTGTTCGGGCCTACTCCTGTTTCTTCATTGGGAGGAGCACGCTATTATGTTACTTTCATCGATGATTCAACACGCAAGGTATGGGTTTACTTTCTTAAAAATAAATTTGATGTATTTGAAGCTTTTAAGAAATGGAAATCTGCTGTTGAATTATCTTGTGATTTGAAGGTAAAATGCTTGAAGTCGGATAATGGAGGAGAGTACATCAGCACCGAATTTGTTAACTATTGTGCTGATCATGGCATTCGGATGATCAAGACGGTTCCAGGTACTCCACAACAAAATGGAGTTGCAGAAAGAATGAATCGCACTTTAAATGAGAGAGCACGTAGCATGAGACTTAATTGTGGACTACCAAAGACTCTATGGGCTGATGCAGTAAGCGCTGCCGCTTATTTGATCAACCGTTCTCCATCAACTCCGCTTGATTTCAAAATACCCTAAGAAGAATGGAGAGGTAAAGCAATCAGTTATGAGCATCTAAAAATTTTTGGGTGCAGTGCATATGATATTAATAAAGATGGTGACAAACTTGATGCAAAAGCAAAGAAGTACGTGTTCATTGGTTATGGGGGAGATGACATGGGTTACAGGTTATGGGATAACAAGGGAAAACATGTTGTCAGAAGTAAACATGCCACCTTCAATGAAGCAGAATTGTACAAGGATTTCAACTCAACACCAAAAGAAAAAGAATCAGTTGAATTTGAGGTTGACATAGAGACAACTAGAGAAGATGAAAGAGAAACTCCAGAGGATGAAACTGAAGTTCCAGTGGGAGTTCCTAACAGTGAAAGCTCGGAGTCTGATCACGAGCAGACTTCAGATAGTGGGAGCTCAGAGTCTGATGATGAGTAGACCCCACAGTCCCCACCACAATCTGACCAGTCCAATTGGGTCAGGAGATCTACACGAGTCACAAGTCAGCCAGTTAGGTTTACTCCAACAGTTAACTATCTTCTTTTGACAGAAAATGGGGAACCAGAAAGTTATTCTGAGGCAATGAAGGTGAAAGATTCGTTCCAGTGGGAGCAGGCTATGAAAAGCGAGATGGAATCTTTATTGAAAAATCAAACTTGGAGGCTGACCAAGTTACCACCAGGAAAAAGGGTCTTACAGAATAAATGGGTTTTCAGAGTCAAAGATGAAGGGGATGGTTCTAAACGATACAAAGCAAGATTAGTTGTCAAAGGATTTCAACAAAAGAAAGGAGTCGACTATGCTGAAATCTTTTCTCCAGTAGTGAAGATGACGACTATCAGATTGGTTCTAAGTATGGTTGCAACCGAGAAGTTACACTTAGAACAGTTGGATGTTAAAACAGCCTTCCTGCATGGCGACATTGAAGAAGACATTTACATGTCTCAACCAGAGGGGTTTCGTGTCAAAGGAATGGAGAGTCTTGTGTGTAATCTAAAGAGAAGCTTGTATGGTTTGAAACAAGCTCCCAGACAGTGGTACTTGAAATTTGATAATTTCATGGAGAAGACAGGATTCGTAAGAAGTTCTACCGATCATTGCTGTTATTTGAAGAAGTTCAAGAGCTCCTATATTATATTGCTTCTTTATGTCGATGATATGTTAATTGCAGGTTCTGATATGGTTGAAATACGCAATTTGAAGAAGCAATTATCTAGAGAATTTGAAATGAAGGATCTCGGGCCAGCTAAGCAGATTCTCGGTATGAGTATATGCAGGAATAAAGATGGGTCAGTTTCTTTATCTCAAGAAAAGTATATTCGCAAGGTTCTTGAAAAGTTCAGAATGAATGGTGAGCCTACAAAGCCAAGAAACACACCGTTGGGAAGTCATCTAAAGCTTTCTAAACATCAGTCTCCTAAAACTGAAGTAGAAAAAGCAGAAATGGCTAAGGTTCCTTATGCATCCGCAGTGGGTAGTCTAATGTACGCTATGGTGTGTACAAGACCTGATATAGCACATGCAGTTGGGATGGTTAGTCGCTTTATGTCAGCTCCGGGGAAAGAACATTGGGAAGCAGTGAAGTGGATACTGCGGTATTTAAAGGGTACTCCCAAAGTTGGGTTATGTTTCAAGGGCAGGGATACTACTCTCATGGGTTATTCTGATGCAGATCTGGGTAGATGCAATAATACCTTCAAGAGCACCACCGGGTATGTATTCACTATAGGAGGAACAACAGTGAGTTGGATGTCTAGGCTTCAAAAGAGCGTGGCTCTATCTACTACTGAAGCAGAATACATGGCCTTGACTGAAGCCAGTAAAGAACTAGTGTGGTTGAAGACATTCATGAAAGAACTGGGCTGCAAACAGACAGAATTTGTCTTATATTGTGATAATGAGAGCGCAATCAAGTTAGCAAAGAATCCAGTCTATCATGCTAAGACGAAGCACATTGGCATGAAGTATCACTTTATCAGAGAACGGATAAGCAATGGAACATTTAATCTGGAAAGCATTCCAGGTTCAAAGAATCCGGCAGATATGTTCACCAAACCAGTAACGCTGGATAAGTTGAAGCTGTGCATAGCTTCAACTGGCCTTCAGGAACATTGAAGAGAAGGCAGGAACTAGAGAGAGTGACGAAGCACATTGGCATGAAGTATCACTTTATCAGAGAACGGATAAGCAATGGAACATTTAATCTGGAAAGCATTCCAGGTTCAAAGAATCCGGCAGATATGTTCACCAAACCAGTAACGCTGGATAAGTTAGAAGCTGTGCATAGCTTCAACTGGCCTTCAGGAACATTGAAGAGAAGGCATGAACTAGAGAGAGAAGAGATGAGCTGAGTCTTGCATTGCAGAAGTACAAGAGTGCAGATCGATGTTATTCGAAGCCTCCAAGTGGGAGATTGTTGAGGTGTAGGCTTCGGTATTTAAGCCCAATAAGAACCGGCCTGGAGATTACTTGGTGACCAAGTCAGGGTCTGGCCAACCCTAATTGGTTGGGCCGACTTTTATTGTTTTTTCTTAGTCTATATATAGTCTCTCATTGTACTTGTAAATTATCACCTCCAAATTAATAAAATACTCTCTAGTTCCAAAGTGGATGTAGGTTTCACCTAGAAACCGAACCACTATAATTCTCGTGTTGTTTTTATTCTGTGTTTATTATTCGGCTTGCTTGTTTGTGATTGTTAGTAGATTAGGGTTCTACTCTGATAGAAGGCAGATTCTAGCCTTAACAATTACTATTTCTAAAAGTATTGGAATTGCAGTTAGATACAATTGTTGGAAGATGCTAGTGAGCAACATGTACTGTTTTCTGATAAGTTGCTGGTTATGCTGTAGTTTTATTGAAATGCATGTGTGATGTTTGTAATTGTAGCGAGACGCATGTGTGATGTTTGTAATTGTTGTGAAATCATATGCGATGTCTGTTCTTAGTTTTGCAATCACAATTAAGACGTTGGGCTGTTTAGACTGAGGCTTTCAATATGTGCACCTTTTTTTGCCCCCTTAATGCATCAGTAAATGTCATTTCTGTTTAATTACAAGTTGGAAAAGTCACAAAACGGAGACAAGTCAGTTGGGAATTTGAAACGATTAGTCGGTCTTGTCGGAAGTTGACTAACGTTGACCTTTAGTAATTACACATAAATATATCGAACATAGCTATGTGTAGGGCACAAAATATGAGTATCAGAAATATTTAGAGTCGGCTATTGCTGTTGAACAAAGCCATAGTGCTGTAGTTGTATTGTAGCATCGGGTATTGCTGCTGAACAAAGCCATAAAGAAACATTTATTTACATATATGCCAGCTGTTTGTATATAACTGTTCACCCTTCTGTTGCGATTGCAGGTTTTGGGAGTGTGATTTCGATTGCTTTGAGCTTCAAGGGTGGGATGATGATTACAAGCAGCATCCCAAAAAAATAAAAATAAAACAATTTCCTTTTCTTGTTTGTGTTAAGATTGCACACTATATGCTTTCGTATCTTTGAACCATTCTGTTGATTAATATTTTCCGTCACCTACTACCAGTATGTGATAATAACAACCAGACGTGCCTTTAGAAAGTTAAAATGTGTTTGCATTGTTGAACAAGTGACATGAAATACAAAATATATTATTGTATTTTTTTTAGGATCAGAGCTCTTGGGTGGATTCGTCGTCTTGTTGACGATGATGGGAAGAGAAGGCGTCCTTGAGCCTTTGTGCAGTTTGATGCATCTTTTCCTTTGCGAAATCGGCGGCTGATTTTGCCGATGACTCAACGACGGCCTTCCCTTCATCTAGTGTCACGGCGACAGCCTCTTTAACCTTTTCTCCAGCCCCGCATTCTTCACCTTTATTACTTTTGATTCCGCTTCTTACCACTGGTGGTCCATCACTGATTATTCTTCCTCTGAAACTGTTAAACTTTATAAATGTTAGTTACAGCGCAACGATAACTTTTTCATGTACGGATAGCTCGTCCAAAAAAAAAAATTAAAAATAATTGGAGCAACTACTACTTACTCTAGATTAGGTGGGAAGAGGTGGGCGTAAAAGGTGTTAATCTTGACCCAATTAAGTAGGCGGTGAATAAGGGGGTAAGATGCTTGTTGTGGTTGATGATTAGTTCCATCTTGAAGCGGCTCGGATCTGAAAAGTAATAAGAAGAGTAGGATCACAATCAAAGTAATTGTTTTATTACGAGTAATAATAGTATCAGTCGATATCATGTTGGATATGGAAGTCTGATTGTGATGTGGATGGTGATGGTGCTCGCGGTGGGTATAGGACGGGTCAAAGTACAAAGGCGGTGAATTACAATACAAATATATACAACATACATATCCATTCTATTTTTTTTTTTTTGAACGGCTTGGTTAGTTGGTAAGACACGCACGCGTCGAGGAGAAACCCAGGATCGAATCTCACAAGAGGGCTCTGAGATTTATTTCACTCTCAAAGTCATTGGAAATTAAATCAGGGAAAACTCCCCCCACGAGGATCGAACCTGCACCATTGCTGGAAACAGGGGAGATTTCATGGGTGGCCACCCAGGCTATCTTCTATCATGTCCTATCATATATTAATTAATATTAACTAGTTGTGGAGCCCTCGCTTCGCGCCGGAGGCTCCGTTTTGAATGCGAGTTAAAAAAAAGTCTTATCTATTTTGTAAAAAAGAATATTTTTCGACATCTAACATTGAAGGGTTGTTCCTTTTGTGAAAGTTGCTTCTTTTAGCGTTCAGATTTTATTAAAAAAAAAGTTAGTAAAGTGGGGGTTCGATTTGTATTTTAATAAAAGTTAGGGGGTTAAGTTTGTGAAATTTGAAAAAAATATACGTATAAAGTGGGAGTTTGATTTGTATTTTAATAAAAGTTAGGGGGTTAAGTTTGTGAAAATTGAATATTAGTAAAAAAAAAAAGTTAGTAAAGTGGGGGTTCGATTTGTATTTTAATAGAAGTTAGGGGGCTAAGTTTGTGAAATTTGAGAAAAAGTATACATATAAAGTGGGGGTGCGATTTGTATTTTAAGAACAGTATAAAGTGGGGGTCGATTCGTATTTTAATAAAAGTTGGGGGGTTAAGTCTGCAAAAAGTGAAAAAAGAAATAGTACTATTCGTTTCACTTTGCCTTTTAGATTTGTATTTTAAGAAGAGTATAAAGTGGGGGTCGATTTGTATTTTAATAAAAGTTGGGGGTTAAGTCTGCGGAAAGTGAAAAAAGGAATAGTACTAATCATTTCACTTTGCCTTTTAGATTTTAGATTTGTATTTTAAGAAGAGTATAAAGTGGGGGTCGATTTGTACTTTAATAAAAGTTAGGGGGTTTAGTCTGCGAAAAGTGAAAAAGTGAATAGTACTATTCATTTCACTTTGTCTTTTAAGTATAAGTATATAATATAATAATATAATACATATATAAATATAAAAAGAGAAATAATGACTAGTGTTCTAAGGGCATATGTACATTTAAAATTTTACATAGATAATTCAAATCATAATCTAACAAGTGGTCCCCATTTCGACCAACGAATGTTCTTTGTGTGACAACCCGGAAATTTCCGACCAAATTTAAACTTTAATCTTTATATATTCCCGACACGATAAGCAAAGTTTGTAAATTGAATCTCAAGAATTTTAAACTGTGTTCATACACTCATTTAACCTCGACCAAATTTCAATGATTCACGAACCATTATATGAACGAATATGATTATATATGTATATGTGTATATATTATAACTTGAAAACATTAGCAAAGTATTAGACGTATAATACTTTATATAAACGTATTTTTTTTCAAAATATATTCTAATAGTTATCAATGGAATTAAAAGATGATATCAAATGATTGAATTATTAGATACATTGAATTATAATTACGAGTCTCTGTTAAGAGGTCCACTTTGATTTGAGAAATCAATTCTTTTTAACGGTATTCGGAATAATTGGTAAAGTGATTTTTAGAAGAAACAAAAGTGTCAATTAACGGGAACTAGACAAGGGTTAGTGGAGATTCCCGTTTGATTTTCAATTTATGCTTTACAATAATTGTCTCGTGACTTTTGATAAGTTAAACTATTAAACTTGTATATTAATTAACGCGGAAGTAAAATTGTAGAATATAGATAACTTAGAAGATGGATATCGACAAGTTAAGTAAATTAACGTTTTACATTAAAATGATTTTATATGTTTATCTAACCTTTAGACTTTATACCACGTTGCACCAACAAACGTTAAGAACTTGAAACCTATGAAAAGTATATTTAATTTTATTTCTCTAAAATGTTTTACGATATAACAACCTCTACTAATATAACTTTTTAGTAAAATGATTCTTAAAAATACTTAGTTTGGAAAATAAAGTTTTCATATTTATTTAATATTGTTTCAAACGTACAAAAATAATTTTTAAAGAACTTTATTAGTGAAACGTTTTATAAGATAAATTGTTCATAAGTTTTAAGGAACTAATTAAAGCTTGTATTATAAATTTTATATATATATATATATATATATATATATATATATATATATATATATATATATATATATATTGTTTCAAAAACTTAAAATGTGATACGACATGATATTTTCTATTACTTAAACGTTTTAAACTTTGAAATATAATTAGATAGATATTTCAATTGTATATAAGATATACAAAATTATATTTTGAAGTAAGAATATATATATATATTTTACAAACGCGTTAATGTTTAATTTAAAACGTTTCGATATTATTAAAAGTATTTTAATAAACAGCGAGCCCCTGCATTATAGAAGCAAATGACCACAACGCTCAAATATATAAGTTACATTTATTATAATATGATTCACCGACGTTAAAGTCTAATCTTTGTAAAAGGTACACGTCGCGTAACGAAAAGTGTTAGTTATCTAAGCGTACGATTATGCGTTCGAAAAACCGAAAGCTGGACATGAGTCGAGTGACAACGTACGAGTCAGTGGAAGGAAAATTACATTTTTACCATACTCATAAATATAATATATTATATAAATAATTACCTAGATTAAATATATATTAATATATATATTATATAATTTAATAAGAGTGTCGGCAAGACTTTTGATCTAATATGAGCTGGTGAAGGGCCTCATGCGATCGCATGAAGGTCCCCTCACATACTCATGCGATCGCATGAGGAGGATGGTGAGGCCAAGTCCATTTAAATATCGAACGCACTCGTTTTCTGATTCAATCTATCATCTAACTCTCTCGATCTCTCTCAAATATATATGTATATTATTATTATTATTATTATTATTATTATTATTATTATTATTATTATTATTATTATTATTATTATTATTATTATTATTATTATTATTATTAATCATATGATTATTATTAGTAGTATTAGGAGTGATATTATTAGTATTTATACATAAAATACTACGACGGAGTGTTGATTGATTAATTTAAAAATGAGTTTTACGAGTGGGATAAGACTAAGGAAATTATGGGTTATAGCTATGGAGGTGATGGGTATGGTTCATGGGTATGCTCGTGAGGTCAATCTAGTGTTTATCATCTTCGTTGCGTCTACGTACCTTTCCTGCAATATTGAATCTCAATATTGATACGTGAGTACTCATAATTTAATTTTTACATACTAATAGTGTATCCCTGACTAGTGCTCGAGAATATAGGATTATGCATGCTTGTACTTTTGATATTGCCATTAGATAGGATATGTTGAATCCTGAATTAGTTACTTATGCGGTTGAGATAAGATATAAGATATGCATGTCGTTGGAAAGCTAGCGAAAAATTAAGAACTTTTCATTTAGATATCGAATGGTTTCGATGAACGGAGTTGAAGTTATAGTCAATCGAATTTTTGTATTATTATTAAAAATGATTATTATTATTGTCGTTATTATCGTAGTTCTAGTTTTATCCTATTATTATCATTATTATTATCTTTATCAATAAAAGGGATTTATCATTTACAATTTGTTATTTTTATTAGTATTACTATCGTTATTATCGTTAAAGTTATAATTAGTATTATTATTATTATTATCCAGTTATTATTATTATCCAGTTTTTATTATTATTATTATTATTATTATTATTATTATTATTATTATTATTATTATTATTATTATTATTATTATTATTATTATTATTATTATTATTATTAATATATATATCATTATTTAAAAATGGTTAATGTTATTGTTATTATTATTATTATATTATCATTAAAATAATTATTAGTATTATCGTTAATAATGTCATAGTAATTATCATTATTAGTATTATTGTAATTAAAAACTAATATTAGTAACACCTAATTATTTTGATTACTATTATTATCATTAATATTAAAACGATATAAAAGACGATTAAAAGCTGTTAAACGAAACAATTAGGAAATAATGAGTATGAGTATCATGATGAAATTAAAATATTATAAGATAGTGATTTAGATAAAATTATCGTTCTTATTATTTTTATCATTACTATTAATATTAAAAGTATCGTTAGTATTAAAACTATCATTTTAACAAAAATTATCATTTTAATAGAAATGTCATTGTTACTATAAAATATCATTATTATTATAATTCTAAATAGAATTATTATTTTAAAAAATATAATATTAAAAATTATCGTAAATATTAAAGTTATCATAATTAAAATTATCGTTTTATCATAATGTCATCTTAGTAATTATAAATATTGATATTTTTATAATAATAATTATTATTACAAAATAATACAACTTTTACTTATATCATTATAGATATTATTTTATCAAATAAATATGTGATACAAACATATTTTACTACGTGTAATAAATTACTTTAATAATACATATCATATTATCTTTATGATATTAAATGAACCCTATAAATTTTATTACTTAATATATATAAAAGTATATTTTATTATATAAATTTTAATATAAAATTTTATTTATTAATAAATGAATTATATTATTTACTCTAATAAATCTTTTAAAAATACTTAAAAATATAAAACGACGATATTTAAACTATATAATAATCATGTATGAATTTTGGAAATCATTTTGAGTCAAATTGACTTTTGTTGACTTTTGCATATTAGTCTCGAGCATTAGGATTGTGATACACTACAGTTTAAACCTAAATTGTTAGACAAATATTAACCAACATATAAATATATATAATTAATTTAGGTTCGTGAATCCGAGGCCAACCTTGCACTTGTTCAATGACGTTATATGTATTCTTACTACGAAATACAATAGGTGAGTTTCATTTGCTCCCTTTTTAAATGCTTTTGCAATATATATTTTTGGGACTGAGAATACATGCGCTGCTTTATAAATGTTTGACGAAATAGACACAAGTACCTAAAACTACATTATATGGCTGGATTATTAAACCGAATATGCCCCTTTTTAGTCTGGTAATCTAAGAATTAGGAAACAGACACCCTAATTGACGCGAATCCTAAAGATAGATCTATTGGGCCCAACAAGCCCCACCCAAAGTACCGGATGCTTTAGTACTTCGAATTTATCATGTCCGAAGGGAGTCCCGGAATGATGGGGATATTCTATATGCATCTTGTTAAGGTCTGTTACCAGGTGTTCACCATATGAATGATTTTTGTCTCTATGCATGGAACGTATATTTATGAGAACTGGAAATGAAATTCTTGTGGTCTATTAAATTGATGAAAATGAATGATTATGATAAACTAATGAACTCACCAACCTTTTGGTTGACATTTTAAAGCATGTTTATTCTTAGGTGTTAAAGAAATCTTCCGCTGTGCATTTGCTCATTTTAAAGATATTACTTGCAGTCATTCATGGCATATTTCAAAAGACGTTGCATTCAAGTCGTTGAGTTCAGTAGAGATTATTATTAAGTAAATGACAGATTAGGTCATTTATAGTTGGACATTAAGAAATGGTATGCATGCCTGTTAATTTTCGATGTAAAGAGAGTTTATCTTTTAAAAACGAATGCAATGTCAGAAAAATGTATCATATAGAGGTCAAATACCTCGCGATGTAATCAACTATTGAAAATCGTTTATAATGTATATGAACGGGTCCTTTCACTTTGGACGATGTTCTAGTGTTCGATTTGTTCGGTGGGTGATTTGGGAGTCCATGGTTGGTGTTTGATGTTTTTTCCGGTCCCTCTTCACCTTCTTCTCTTCCGGTCGACGATGTTGTTTTCCGGCAGCCTTCCCTAACATGGTTCGCACAAGAGTCGACTTGGCACTTGGGCTGGGGACGGGTTGTTTTGTGGCAGTTTCCATTTTCAGACGATGTAAGGTGGTGGTGATCGGGTTTGTTCGTCGGACTTTTGCTAGGCTCATATGGTGGTTCTTTGTTGGTGTCTACCGGAGTACTCGTCGGAATTTATTTGGTAGCCGTAATTTTTTTCATTGGAAGAAGGTGGTCTGCCGACGGTACGACTGTTTTTCAGTTTTTGGTGATGGTGACAAGTGTTCTCCCGGTCACTGACACGTTGTTTCTTCTGACTTCCAATGATTTAGGCTCCGTTTCAGAGTTTTTCAGTAAAAGAAATGAGAAGAAGGGGAATAAAATGAAATGAAGTGAGAAGGAGAAAAGGTATCATCTTCTCAATCTATCCAAATCATTCCAAATTGGAAGGATAGTTTGGAAGGATAATCCCTTATAATTTTACTTTCATTTCTTTCCATTCCCATCACCAAATAACTAGGGGACGTTGTTTAATTCTCCCTTCCATTCAAACCCGTTAATTTCTTCCACAAAAAAACATCTTTGGAACAGTCCCTAAATATCAATTTTGAATGCATTAATAACAATACTATACATATAATCAATCAACACTAGACACCTTGGTTTTTGCTTCAGCCTTCAGTTGCCACGTGGAACGATCGAAGTGGCTCATTCGATTCGGTTTTACTATTACAAAAGTCTCATCAACTGAACCTAATTTTCTTTTTTAAATCGTAAGTTTCAATTCCAACAACAACAAATCAAAAACATGTATTCCAACAACACCAATTCGAATCTCTACTAAAATTCCATCCGAACCCGAATCTGATGATGAAGAAGTCGAAGAGGTTCAAGAAACTCAGCCTGAAGAAGTCATTGGAACCATTCCGAGAGTCAAAAATTGAAATGCAAAAAACCGGCGTGGTCGGATGCGAAAAGTCGACTTTTGGCTATGATTTGGACACAAATGTCCAAAAATATGAAAACCAAAAATAACCGAAAACGAATAGCTCTATCTTAATTTGTTGTTGTTTACTTAATTTTTTTAACGTGTTTTAGTATAATTATATCATCATTAATTAAGTAATTAGTTTTAATTTATGAATTGTAATGTTTTAAGTTTAATTTATAAACGTAATATTTTAGTTTAATTTATATAATGTAACGTTTTACTTTTAATAATAATAATAATAATAATAATAATAATAATAATAATAATAATAATAATAATAATAATAATAATAATAATAAACAACTGAGGTCATGTGATGATGAGGAAGTATGTTGTTAAATGATATTATCATTCAAGCTTGCTGGAACATATTTAAATTTTTTCTTCTTATTTGTGGTGTGTTCTAGAATGTTTGCAGTGATTGTTTGTTGCTGTGATGATCAAGGATTTGTTGCAGTTGCAGATGAGGTTCCAGGCAATTATAAGAGTACCATCAAGCATAAGAGATTTAATTTATTAAGTATGTGTTGGTGCATGAATCCCCAGCCGTTATTTGTTTTTATGTTTAACACATTTTAGTTATGTAATAATGTTTACTCGAGACTATTGATTATATTTGTGTTTGTGCGTACTTAATTTGTTAAATGATCAATATGTTAAACTGCACAGACAGTCGACCGAGTGTGTGTACACACTCGACCGACTGTACTACTCAGTCGACCGACTGAGTGACACACTCGACTGAGTATGTCTGGGAGGCAGTATATATACGGGTTTAGCCTAATTGTTTGAGGTTACTCGTCCCATTCACCCTAAGTCGTAGGTTTTCGTCTCCAGAGAACCCTAACACCATATACCACCGAAATATATCGTCTAGGTGTCGATCTAATCTAGTTTTGGCTCTAGGTTTGATCTATTCGATCCCGAAATGACCCATATCTCGGTTTAACCTTATTCTAGTGTTTTCTGCCTCTAGGATAGATTGCAAGTGACCTAAGATCCTAAGAATAAACGTCTACAAAGTGGTATCAGAGCTGGAGTCTCTGGTTTTGCTTGATCAAATCGTTTTTGGGTCAAAAAAATTGGTGTTTTTGGTGTTTTTGGGTTTTTAGTCAATTAATCTGCTTTTCTACGTTTTTGTTGGTGTTTTTATTGTCAAAAGGTGTTTCTGGAGTCACCACTATTGTTTTCTACGTGTTGGTTTTGTGTTTTTCATCCATAATCGATTGCAAAATCGATTTTTGTCTAGAAAACCCTAATAGTCGACCTACTCCTGTCAAGAACACACTCGGCCGTGTGTGTCCTGAAAACTGACCAAGTGAGTCCTTAGATCGACCGTGTGAGTAGTTCAACCGACCGTGTGAGTTTTACCAGAGTCGTGTTAGTAGCCTATAGTCAGTCGGCCGTGTGAGTTAGTCACTCGACCGTGTGAGATAGTGAACCGACCGTGGGAGATAGACAATCGGCCGTGTGAGTTAGTAATACCCAAGGCTCAGCTTGTAATGAAGTGCTGCCAAAATTTAGTCAGACAATCGACCGTGTGTCTCATTCAATCGACCGTGTGTCAAAGACAATCGACCGTGTAACCTACTCACACGACCGACTGACTTGGTGATATAATGAGATGTGTTTGAAACACACTCGGCCGAGTGTGTATTCATTCACGGCCGAGTAGGTGACACACTCGACTGGGTGTGTCTGGGGGTATAAAAAGGATTTGAGTCCCAAACGGCTCAGAATACTTTTGTGATTTTGGGATCGAATTTTACCAAGTTTTTCAACTTTAAAAAACGAGTTTTTGATCTCTATTTTTAGATACATCTTTCTCTTTTGATCACAGCGCCACTAACAAGGTATCATAACTCGTTTTCGTTTGCTCATAATCTTTGATTTTGTATTCGAAAGGCAAAACATGAATTGAATGCTTTTTAGACTTAATCTGTTAAAATTAGTTGTTTGATTATGTTAATCGGCATGTTTAGAGTCTATTGTGACCAGATCTTGAAGCAAAAACAACAGATTTGATTGATTTGCAGAGTTAGGGTTCTCAGATCTGATGAACACGCTCGACCGAGTGTGTGACACACTCGATCGAGTGAGCTCACACACTCGTCCGTTCGAAGATACACGCGATCGTGTGTATATATACACTCGACCGAGTGTATATAAACCCTAAATTTTTAATTTTGCTGTTTTTGAGTGTTTTGTTGAGTTCGTATCATGTTATACTGAATGTTTTGTGTAGTTTTGCTCTAAGAATGTCAGGTCCAAGTAGTAGGATAAGTGGAACTTGGAAATATGATCTCGAATGTAAGAGAGCTTTGGCCAAACACATGCCTATCCATGTAGAGGCCAAAGTTGTTGAAACCCAGATCACTCAAGATCAGTGGAAAGGTTTAGATTGTATAACATTTCTTCAGATAGGGAATCATTTCTGTCCTAAGCTTATCCGAGAGTTCTATTCTAGTGTGGCCATAGAGAAGAAGCATGTTCATGCTAATTTCTTTGGTAATGCCTATAAGTGGACCATAGATGACTTCGCAGATCACTTACTATTGAATTACTGGGGAGCCAAGGTATATTGCCCTAGTAAAGATATTAGAAAGATTTCTAGCAAATTTGATGTGGGTGGGGTGGCTGCTCACATCACTAAGCCAGGGTATGTAATTGGTTCCAATAGAATTGAGATCAGAGATAGTGATGTTAGGGATGATTTGGTGTCTAACTTGAGGATTATCAAAAGAAACGTGGTGTTTAGAGATCCATCTGACGATTTGTTATCTGGTACTGAGGTTGTTCTGTTGTACTGTCTTATGGAACGTATCAAGGTGAATTTTAGTCAGATCGTCATTAATATCATGAAGGACGCTTTGGATAATGGGGAAAAACCATTTCCCTATGCCGTCCTTTTAAATCATTTGTTTGATGAGCTTGATCTGTTTGAGGACACGAATTACAAATTGAAGCCATTACCAGAGGATGTTATTGAAGGATAATTCTAATGCTTGTGATTTCGTGTGATTATGTTTAATTATGGTTAGTATGTAATTTGTTAAGGCTAGCCTGTTAGCCTATGTACTATGGTGTGTAATAAACAATAACCTCTGAACGATGTAAATGTGTGGTGTAATAACCCGACTTTTTCCGTTAACTTTCCGTTAAAAAAACATAACAACCGTTACTTAAAATCTACAATTTTATATGTAAATTTTTTATATAATATACTACTATTAATATTGGTTACTTTTTTTTTTTTTTTTGAAAACACTACGGTTAGTGAAAACGAAAAAAAAAATATATTTTAAGACAACAAAATGTATGATTATTAATTTTAATAATTAGGTTATATAACAATTGAGTTTTGAAAATCATTTTAATTAAATAGGATGATGATACTTATATTTTTATTCAACAAGTATTTATACGCGTATTATACGAACGTTTCTAGATATATAGTTTTATACACTAATAATTCAAACTAATAAATGAATTAATAATTCAAATTAATAATTTGGTTTAATAATTCAAACTAATAATTCAGTTTATTATTATAATATTTTATAGTATGTAATGGATATAAAAATTCGTAACCCACTTGCCAACTACTCCCATAATTTACGTAACACATGACTTATAAACATTATAATTACTCTATCATATAATTTAAATATTATAGTGATATTTAAACATAATCTTAATAATTGACTGGAATTAAATATAAAAGGTTTCGAACAATATACATAGATGTATTTTTTTTAAATATAAAATTTATCAATCACAGAAACATGTTAAGGCAAAATACATTGGGTTTTAGATAACGGATAAAAATCTAATAAATATCTAATATATATATTTTAGGGATACCCGTAAATGCCATTGTTAATTACCTTTGACTATATATTATATCTATATTTCCTCACTATTAAACCCGTGACTACAAAAATTTATAACCCGTGTTTATTTAATATTACACCCATGATATATCTATACCCGTGACTATACAGTTAATACCCGTGATATCTATTATTGAGATAGATATTTACCCGTGACTCTATCTTATCTATATTATCTATCTATATCAGATTCATTTCATCAAACAACCACATACACAATTTTTCTCTTAAGAACACCCATCTACTATTCATCGTCTTCATCGATCTTCCTTCCTCAAAAACACCTTCAAGAAATCACTTGATCATAAAATCGTTTACATATTCGGACTCCTCTCGAAGAGCTCTACACATCTATACCAATAATTTCTTGATTAGGGTAAGTTTTAAAAACTCTAATTTTTGAGTTTTCATATTTTTGATACATATTAGGGTAGATATAGTGTCTAGTGCTCAAGTCCTTGAATATTTACAAATGAAATGGTGTTTAATTGATCATTTGAGTAGTTATAATGAAATCCCATTTTTGAACTGATATGAACTCATTCTTATATGTTAAATACAGTTAATCAAAGTTCATAATTGAATTGCTATCGAAGAGTAGTTAATTTTTCATATAGATATTGCGCGATTTCGATTTCTAGATCAAAAATTGTGATTAATTGATTTTGGTTTGAAAATTCGTATTTGATATTGCTAATCTGGAAAAGTTGTGTTTACAATCTGTTTTTGGCATGATAATATTTGAAAAGAGCTTGAAAAATTATTAACTTTTCGTTTAGATATCATATCTTTTCGATTTATAGAACTTAAGTTATGAACGATTGAAGTTATGTTTTTGTATGATTAAAGGTGAACGTTTTTGGCATGCTAAATGACATATAACTGATAATATAAGTTCATAGGGTTGTTGGACTTGAAAAACCACTGATATTAGACTCAAGAATCAGGTCGATTCGAATTTTATTTAGACTTTTACGCTCGTTCAAAGTTTGGTACATGTTAATAAAAATGCTGTTTGATTTCTGAAAACTGCACGAACATAGTTTAACGTATTCTGTAACTGGGGCTTTTCTGGGACAAATCAGACTATATGAAAAATTGGATAGATTCTCCACTTAAAAACGCCGCATCTCCAATTGGCGGTGACTGATTTGGAGTTGCGATGATTTTTCTAAAAATCACAGAAGTTGCTGCTGTAAACCTTGTTTTAAACTTGTGTTTTTGCAAATGTTTCGGGTTATAAAAAATATGACCAATACTTGAGACTTGAAACTTTTTGTATGAACTTAATACACTTATATTAACTATTTCATATAGTATGGGGTGCTCTAAAGTGGTAATTTTGTATATGTATAAACCATGTAATTTAAACCGTCCGTTTGAACATTTAACCCGTTTAAGCCAAAAAGTGTCAAAATGGGTAACGAGCACCGAGGACACGTCCGATATATCAATTTAAGTAAGTTTGAAGTTTATAATGTTTTAAAAATGATTTTTGGCATGTTTTGATCAAAATGGGTATTTATGAACCATTTGAGTCATACGCGTCTACTTTGACCAATATGCGAAATTTTGAGGATCAAAGGTATGTAACACGTCTAAAATATCATTTTTAAACTTATGACATGATTTTTACATGCTCAAGTATTATCGTTTGGAATTTGAGTTGTCAATGGAACATTTTTATTATTTTAGTGAAAGTGTCAAAATGACTCTCGGGCTCACTTTGTAGGCTCGTAAATTATAAATGATTAAGTTATGGCGAAAGCTATTAATTGGGTCAGAAAGTAGATATGAGATGCTTCAAAATGATATAAGATATGTATGATTTTGTCGAGTCAAAACTAGTTTAAAACGAGCCTGAAAACAGGATGTTGGGGCTGACTTTTAGTTTTGGTAAAATGTCAAAAATGAATCTTGGGTCTAATTTGCGAACTCGTAAGTTCAAATCAGTTAAGTCTGGATAAAAAATATTAATTGGTATTGAAAGTATTTACGACATACTTTAAAACGATATATTATATGTATGATTTTGTCAAGTCTAAACAGGTTTAAAACAAGCGTGAAAATGGGTAATCGTTGCTGATTTTGAACACAGCATTTTATCAGCAGTTTACATTTTATCAGCAGTTTATGTTTCGAAAGGCTGTTTTCGCGAGGCCATAACTTTCAAACCGTAACTCCGTTTTCGTCAAATAAACTGTCTATAGAAAGGTGGGATGATATAATTTCCAATGGTCACAACCTAAGATATTATATCAAAGTTGGTGGGACCCTAAATCAGCTGCAAAATACCTAAAAAATACATATATGTAAATAATATTTTTTTTCTAAGTAAAAATAGATAACCTAAGTTTGGCTTATGTTTGATTATTTGACCAACTTGGGTAATATTATGAGATTGTTTATTTGTTTTGACCATGTTGACTGTGTTTGACTTGCGTTTGACTTACATTTGACTTACTTTGACTTCTGTTGACTTTTGTTGACTTTTGCTAAACTTTGCTAAATTTATGAGTCGGACTTGAGCAATAGGACTATACTTACCCTATGGACCGACCTAGCTTATTAGACACTTATTGACCAATATATGTTCTCTAGGTTGAGGTCTACGGTTACTTGCATTCCGATATTCGGTCACATCTCTGTGATCTATTTCTGAAGTTGTCAGGTGAGTTTCATTTGCTCCCTTTTTAATTGCTTTTGCAATATATATTTTTGGGTTGAGAATACATGTACTTTATTTTAAACACAATGGATACAAGTACATACTAAATTCTACACTGAGTTTGAACCGAAAATCCTTTAGCTTTGGTAACTAGTAACTGCCGGTTATAAGAACTGGTGGGCGCGAATAGTGGTATATGGATCCATAGGGCTTGACATCCCCGTCTGTTCCAGGTATAGAAACCCTAGCCTGAACTATAAAACAGACGTATGCTATTTGAGGTTAGTACACGTTGGTTTGCGTGTATTGTACATGTTGGTTGCATGTATGTTAAAACAGGGGTACTTATTATATATACGTTAAAGTTTAGTTACCAGGGTGCTCAATCTTGTAGAATATTTTGATAAACGTTTCTGGATGAAACAACTAAAATCTTGTGATCCACCTTTATATACAGATTATGCGCAATATTAAAACTATGAACTCACCAACCTTTGTGTTGACACTTTTTAGCATGTTTATTCTCAGGTCTCTAGAAGTCTTCCGCTGTTTGCTTATACGTTATACAAGCTATGTGCATGGAGTCATACATGCTTTATTAGAGAAAACTTTGCATTCACAAAATCATCACCATGTATCTTATTTTGACTGTATTGTCAACGGATGTATTATTGTAAACTATTATTTACGGTGATTGTCTATATGTAGAAATCATCAGATGTCGAAAGCCTTGGATTTAGATATTCATTTATGGTGTGTCTTTTCAAAAGAATGCAATGTTTACAAAACGTATCATATAGAGGTCAATACCTCGCAATGAAACCGGTGAATAACGTACTGCGTCAATAGCGATTTTGGCGGGTCGTTACAAGTGGTATCAGAGCTGGTTTAATGCCGTTTATTAGCGGGTTAATCGTAGAGGGGGTTCTCACAGTGTTACCTGTGACGAAGCATTGGCTCTTACTCCTCGCGGTCCCTGTTAGGGTTGGCTGTACGTTGCCGAGAGGCGGGCCGTAAAATCAGTGTCTGAGGTACGCTCAGTGGTCACCAGGCGGTTAGCCGGAGAGGCACTGGGTGGGACGTTGTCCCCACTGTATCACAAGTGGTATCAGAGCGTTGGTTGTAGGGAGTTAGGTGCATTAGTGTGTCTGATCTGGACTGTTTGGATACATTAGTGGTCTAGTCTATAACCGTGTCGTTACACGTATACGTGATTATGTGCATATTCTGACATTAATATAATATTATTATTACTATCGGTGAGAAAGTATTTCTCCTTTTGATTACAAGCCTTCTCCTGCTCAAGTCATTTTCAACACCCCGGTTAGTGAAAAACCAGGAAGTGTCATTCAGGACTTTCGAAATTTCCGACATTCATATGTGAGTTATTACTTATATATTTTTATAGATATCATATGTGTTATATTATGTGCTTATGTGCTTCGATTCAGAAACTCCCGACATCTCGAATTGTAAATCGGAAGAAGTCTCATCCGACTCACGAAGATTCTCAATAGTTTCAAAGACATTCTTACGTCATTACCCTTTCAATATTATTAATTAAATTAAATATTATATTCTCGTACTATTTTTAGTACACCCCTTTTTGAAATCATTTCGGTTTATAAATTCTGGAAAATGACACTTGTTTTATATCCATAAATATTTTGGAGTAGTGTTGGAATGGAAGCATGAGTTAGTGTAATATAATGACGCCCGATCAACATGGTTATATTACGGTAAGTCATGCGGAAGTTCTAATGGAACGTGATGGTGGTAATGCTTGATCAACCTTACCTTCACCACGTATCATGTTACATGACTCATTTATTTTCTCTGCTGACATCTGAATATACTCTGACTTTATACGTGACATCATTTGAGGTCACACTTGATTTCCTTCCCATCTTTGTCATATCATACTTGCACTCCGAGCAGTTTATTCGAAGGTATTCGTCACCAAAGGAATATGATCTCGTTTTACCCAACTTTCATACTTAACTACAACATGCTCGATCTTACTACGTCAAGACAAACATTTCTATCCTCACTTGTTTTCCTAAACGCCGTTTAATCGCACTAACCAAAATTTCGGGACAAAATTTTCTTTAAGGGGTAGGTACTGTAATAACCCGACTTTTTCCGTTAACTTTCCGTTAAAAAAACATAACAACCGTTACTTAAAATCTACAATTTTATATGTAAATTTTTTATATAATATACTACTATTAATATTGGTTACTTTTTTTTTTTTTTTTTTTGAAAACACTACGGTTAGTGAAAACGAAAAAAAAAAATATATTTTAAGACAACAAAATGTATGATTATTAATTTTAATAATTAGGTTATATAACAATTGAGTTTTGAAAATCATTTTAATTAAATAGGATGATGATACTTATATTTTTATTCAACAAGTATTTATACGCGTATTATACGAACGTTTCTAGATATATAGTTTTATACACTAATAATTCAAACTAATAAATGAATTAATAATTCAAATTAATAATTTGGTTTAATAATTCAAACTAATAATTCAGTTTATTATTATAATATTTTATAGTATGTAATGGATATAAAAATTCGTAACCCACTTGCCAACTACTCCCATAATTTACGTAACACATGACTTATAAACATTATAATTACTCTATCATATAATTTAAATATTATAGTGATATTTAAACATAATCTTAATAATTGACTGGAATTAAATATAAAAGGTTTCGAACAATATACATAGATGTATTTTTTTTAAATATAAAATTTATCAATCACAGAAACATGTTAAGGCAAAATACATTGGGTTTTAGATAACGGATAAAAATCTAATAAATATCTAATATATATATTTTAGGGATACCCGTAAATGCCATTGTTAATTACCTTTGACTATATATTATATCTATATTTCCTCACTATTAAACCCGTGACTACAAAAATTTATAACCCGTGTTTATTTAATATTACACCCATGATATATCTATACCCGTGACTATACAGTTAATACCCGTGATATCTATTATTGAGATAGATATTTACCCGTGACTCTATCTTATCTATATTATCTATCTATATCAGATTCATTTCATCAAACAACCACATACACAATTTTTCTCTTAAGAACACCCATCTACTATTCATCGTCTTCATCGATCTTCCTTCCTCAAAAACACCTTCAAGAAATCACTTGATCATAAAATCGTTTACATATTCGGACTCCTCTCGAAGAGCTCTACACATCTATACCAATAATTTCTTGATTAGGGTAAGTTTTAAAAACTCTAATTTTTGAGTTTTCATGTTTTTGATACATATTAGGGTAGATATAGTGTCTAGTGCTCAAGTCCTTGAATATTTACAAATGAAATGGTGTTTAATTGATCATTTGAGTAGTTATAATGAAATCCCATTTTTGAACTGATATGAACTCATTCTTATATGTTAAATACAGTTAATCAAAGTTCATAATTGAATTGCTATCGAAGAGTAGTTAATTTTTCATATAGATATTGCGCGATTTCGATTTCTAGATCAAAAATTGTGATTAATTGATTTTGGTTTGAAAATTCGTATTTGATATTGCTAATCTGGAAAAGTTGTGTTTACAATCTGTTTTTGGCATGATAATATTTGAAAAGAGCTTGAAAAATTATTAACTTTTCGTTTAGATATCATATCTTTTCGATTTATAGAACTTAAGTTATGAACGATTGAAGTTATGTTTTTGTATGATTAAAGGTGAACGTTTTTGGCATGATAAATGACATATAACTGATAATATAAGTTCATAGGGTTGTTGGACTTGAAAAACCACTGATATTAGACTCAAGAATCAGGTCGATTCGAATTTTATTTAGACTTTTACGCTCGTTCAAAGTTTGGTACATGTTAATAAAAATGCTGTTTGATTTCTGAAAACTGCACGAACATAGTTTAACGTATTCTGTAACTGGGGCTTTTCTGGGACAAATCAGACTATACGAAAAATTGGATAGATTCTCCACTTAAAAACGCCGCATCTCCAATTGGCGGTGACTGATTTGGAGTTGCGATGATTTTTCTAAAAATCACAGAAGTTGCTGCTGTAAACCTTGTTTTAAACTTGTGTTTTTGCAAATGTTTCGGGTTATAAAAAATATGACCAATACTTGAGACTTGAAACTTTTTGTATGAACTTAATACACTTATATTAACTATTTCATATAGTATGGGGTGCTCTAAAGTGGTAATTTTGTATATGTATAAACCATGTAATTTAAACCGTCCGTTTGAACATTTAACCCGTTTAAGCCAAAAAGTGTCAAAATGGGTAACGAGCACCGAGGACACGTCCGATATATCAATTTAAGTAAGTTTGAAGTTTATAATGTTTTAAAAATGATTTTTGGCATGTTTTGATCAAAATGGGTATTTATGACCCATTTGAGTCATACGCGTCTACTTTGACCAATATGCGAAATTTTGAGGATCAAAGGTATGTAACACGTCTAAAATATCATTTTTAAACTTATGACATGATTTTTACATGCTCAAGTATTATCGTTTGGAATTTGAGTTGTCAATGGAACATTTTTATTATTTTAGTGAAAGTGTCAAAATGACTCTCAGGCTCACTTTGTAGGCTCGTAAATTATAAATGATTAAGTTATGGCGAAAGCTATTAATTGGGTCAGAAAGTAGATATGAGATGCTTCAAAATGATATAAGATATGTATGATTTTGTCGAGTCAAAACGAGTTTAAAACGAGCCTGAAAACAGGATGTTGGGGCTGACTTTTAGTTTTGGTAAAATGTCAAAAATGAATCTTGGGTCTAATTTGCGAACTCGTAAGTTCAAATCAGTTAAGTCTGGATAAAAAATATTAATTGGTATTGAAAGTATTTACGACATACTTTAAAACGATATATTATATGTATGATTTTGTCAAGTCTAAACAGGTTTAAAACAAGCGTGAAAATGGGTAATCGTTGCTGATTTTGAACACAGCATTTTATCAGCAGTTTACATTTTATCAGCAGTTTATGTTTCGGAAGGCTGTTTTCGCGAGGCCATAACTTTCAAACCGTAACTCCGTTTTCGTCAAATAAACTGTCTATAGAAAGGTGGGATGATATAATTTCCAATGGTCACGACCTAAGATATTATATCAAAGTTGGTGGGACCCTAAATCAGCTGCAAAATACCTAAAAAATACATATATGTAAATAATATTTTTTTTCTAAGTAAAAATAGATAACCTAAGTTTGGCTTATGTTTGATTATTTGACCAACTTGGGTAATATTATGAGATTGTTTATTTGTTTTGACCATGTTGACTGTGTTTGACTTGCGTTTGACTTACATTTGACTTACTTTGACTTCTGTTGACTTTTGTTGACTTTTGCTAAACTTTGCTAAATTTATGAGTCGGACTTGAGCAATAGGACTATACTTACCCTATGGACCGACCTAGCTTATTAGACACTTATTGACCAACATATGTTCTCTAGGTTGAGGTCTACGGTTACTTGCATTCCGATATTCGGTCACATCTCTGTGATCTATTTCTGAAGTTGTCAGGTGAGTTTCATTTGCTCCTTTTTTAATTGCTTTTGCAATATATATTTTTGGGTTGAGAATACATGTACTTTATTTTAAACACAATGGATACAAGTACATACTAAATTCTACACTGAGTTTGAACCGAAAATCCTTTAGCTTTGGTAACTAGTAACTGCCGGTTATAAGAACTGGTGGGCGCGAATAGTGGTATATGGATCCATAGGGCTTGACATCCCCGTCTGTTCCAGGTATAGAAACCCTAGCCTGAACTATAAAACAGACGTATGCTATTTGAGGTTAGTACACGTTGGTTTGCGTGTATTGTACATGTTGGTTGCATGTATGTTAAAACAGGGGTACTTATTATATATACGTTAAAGTTTAGTTACCAGGGTGCTCAATCTTGTAGAATATTTTGATAAACGTTTCTGGATGAAACAACTGAAATCTTGTGATCCACCTTTATATACAGATTATGCGCAATATTAAAACTATGAACTCACCAACCTTTGTGTTGACACTTTTTAGCATGTTTATTCTCAGGTCTCTAGAAGTCTTCCGCTGTTTGCTTATACGTTATACAAGCTATGTGCATGGAGTCATACATGCTTTATTAGAGAAAACTTTGCATTCACAAAATCATCACCATGTATCTTATTTTGACTGTATTGTCAACGGATGTATTATTGTAAACTATTATTTACGGTGATTGTCTATATGTAGAAATCATCAGATGTCGAAAGCCTTGGATTTAGATATTCATTTATGGTGTGTCTTTTCAAAAGAATGCAATGTTTACAAAACGTATCATATAGAGGTCAATACCTCGCAATGAAACCGGTGAATAACGTACTGCGTCAATAGCGATTTTGGCGGGTCGTTACAAGTGGGTATTAGTTAATGTGCTTGTTATGTTTGTTTATCCGTTGATTCGTATAATTAACTAGATACCCCATGATACATGGAGGTAAATGCTTATTAGTTATATTGTTTTGAGTGTTTTTCAGATATTCACTATGTCTCAAGAACAACAGCAAATGTCTGATGAAGAACGTGAACCACGAATCCCTTTATCTTTGGAGTTACCAGGTCTGATTGGTCGAGAAGATACAAACGTACTTGCATGTGTTGATGAAAAGAGTTCTGAGGCCCAAAGAGGAGGTTTTGGTCCTATTATTGCATTCTTGAAGCGTTCCAGGATCTTTAAAGCTATTACTGCTGAGTGTACTCCATATTATTCTCATCAGAGAACATTCTAGGAGGTTGCTCAAGTTGTTACTGAAGATAACAGGAAGGTGATATTGAGTTCTGTCAATAACTCGATTGTTCGTATTTTGGCACAGACTATCAGGAAAGATTTGGGGTTCCCGGATAATGATGTGGTTATACTGGTGATATAACCAAAGCTGTTAAACGTACGAAGCTTCCAAGGCAATACCGATACTTTACGTACGTTCTTCTTAGGTGTTTGAGCCCGATGCAGGGCGGTTTTGATGAGATGACAGAAAAGTACAGCTCTATGTTTGTTGCGCTGGTTTTGAACACTGATTTTAACTTCTCTCAAGTAATTTTTGATGGAATGGTTCTGAATGTAAAAAGGAAGATTCATCTGGTGTTCCCGAGGTTTCTTCTGATTATGCTTGAGAAGCAAGTTCAGGGGTTAGTGAAAATTCCTGAGGATGAGCTAAAACAGAATCATTTAAATGATCAATCATTCAATAGGTTTTTGCAGAGCCAGGTTGAGGTTCCGGAGAAAGGGTTGATCGGTCATCTGATTAGTGAAAATTACGTGTGTCCGGAAGGTTTGAGTTATCGTCATGAGAACAGTACTTCTGGGGATGAGACCGATATTACTATTGAAGGAGGAGAAGAGGTGAATCAGCCACCGCCAAGACAAGCTGGTCCTCGATTAGTTGATGAGGAGAATGTGACAGCGCTTGATGAGAGTCAAGTGGATCTGGTTAAAAGGAAGTTGGTTGAAACCCCCAAGGTGTCAACAAGAGGGAGACAGAAGCATTTGAAGATTTTGGTTAAGGACGGAAGTTCATCTTCCACAACAAAGTCTCAGCTAAAGGTTGCTCCGACTGTTCAAGCTACTGGTGGTTCTACTCAAACTCCACCCACTCAACTACAACAAACTACATCTTCTCAGCAAGTTCAAGCTTCTCAACGTCCTGAGGTTGCATCAGGTGATTTTTCAGGAATAGTTAACCGGAGATTGATTCAGTTGTCTGTTGATTTCGCTAAATTCCAAAAGGCTGCTGACGAAGACAAAAAGGAGACAGAAACTGAAATGTCTGAGTTGAGGAAGTTAGTTGATCGACAACAGTTGAAGATTGACGAACTGGAGAAAAATGTGGGAAGTCAAGCCGGTGAAATCTTGATGCTTCAGACTCAAAATTAAGAATTGACTGGGAGGTTAAATGAATGGGAGAAAAAGGTTGTGGTTGAAGAGGAAGATGGAGAACCAGATCCGTTTGGTACTTTTGGTGAAGCAGAGGAAGACAGGGCTGTTGAAGTTGCAAAAGGCTACACGGAGGATAACCCGCTGTATGTAACTCCTCTTCAAGTTATAACAGTTTCTGAATTTTTAGCTATGCAGGATCGTCTTAATCACACTACTGTTTACACTGATTTAGAAGAAGGGGAGATCCCTCCGGATCTCACCGAAACTGAGCAGGAATTGATGGAGCGTCTAGAGCGAGAAGCTAAGGAATCTGCTGACGCTGCATCAAAAGCTTCAAATGAAGCTTCGACTTCAGGGGCTCATAATTTTGATGATGATATGAGTGATACTGATGTTTTTGATGAAAGTGATAACAGTTTCGATGAAGTTGTTATTGAAGATGAGCCAACCGAGCCTTATCCTCATTATGAAGGTGTTGGTGATGATCTTCCAACTTTTGCTGATTATTTTCAGATGAATGATGAGCTTTTGAACAGAAAGTGTAAAGAAAAGGAACAGAAAGAACAAGAGAGTGTGTTACTAGAAGGTTTCTTGCCAGTGAAGATCAATAAAGAAAAAGTTGAAGTATTGGAAGAAGAATGGAAGATTATGATGCGGATTAGGCAGTATGTGATGAAGCCTAAGGTGGAGCCACAATTTTTGAAGTTTATCGAGCACTGTGAGAGTTTACGTGCTAAGGGAAAGATAATAGCCTGGGCTTATATTAAAGAATTTGATATATATGCGATCAAGAAAGAACATGGAGTAGATTATATCAAATCTCCATACGAATTCAAAACGCTACCTTATTTTGAGTTTATGCAGGTGGACAGGCTTAATATGTTGTATCAGGATTATTGTGGAATTCCTGATATTTTGGTTCGTAAGATAAGAAGATCATATCAGTCACCTAATTTCATAGGTTTTCGTCCTCAGTTTCTGAAGATCTCTTACCGAACGAACAAGAAAACAGGGGTCAGAAGGAAGATAGTAAAATATCAACCTGTGAGGTATATGTGGAAGGTTCCTCTGAGGAAGATGCCGCAGCACTTCAGTCCTCGTTTTCGTTGGTGGTATTATGATGAACGCTCGGAGGAAGCGGTTATTGTGTTAGACAAACATGGAGGAGATGAAAATGATAGTATAAGGGTTCTAGATCCAGTTTGGTTGAGAAACTGCTGTGAAGAAGATATGTTTACCCTTTACTACAACAGGATGCTGTATCTCCCAAAGAATCGTGTGCAAGCTGAACAGTATTGCAGAGTTGTCAAACTTTGCTATCTGAAGAACTGGGTGATAGATCCTTATACGAATTCATAACTGAATGCTTTAGTGTAACGGCTAGGTCTTAGGGGGAGTTTGTTGGTGCATGAATCCCCAGCCATTATTTGTTTTTATGTTTAACACATTTCGGTTATGTAATAATGTTTACTCGAGACTATTGATTATATTTGTGTTTGTGCGTACTTAATTTGTTAAATGATCAATATGTTAAACTGCACAGACAGTCGACCGACTGAGTGACACACTCGATCGAGTGTGTCTGGGAGGCAGTATATATACGGGTTTAGCCTAATTGTTTGAGGTTACTCGTCCCATTCACCCTAAGTCGTAGGTTTTCGTCTCCAGAGAACCCTAACACCATATACCACCGAAATATATCGTCTAGGTGTCGATCTAATCTAGTTTTGGCTCTAGGTTTGATCTATTCGATCCCGAAACGACCCATATCTCGGTTTAACCTTATTCTAGTGTTTTTCGCCTCTAGGATAGATTGCAAGCGACCTAAGATCCTAAGAATAAACATCTACAGTATGCAAGTTCTTAAATAGTGAAGATAATTCATTTAATTTATTCAAGGATATCTGGGCTGTTTTCTTACAAGCCCAAGAAGCCCAAGTTGTTATTTTACAAGAGTTCTTTTAAGAAGCCTAAGACAAGGCCCAGGTTGTCAAAGTGATGAGAGTATAAAAGTCGTGGTTTCTGCACATTTGTGGATCGATTCAGTTTTCTCACACATTCAATCACTTTTCTCTCATATTAGGGTTTCTTAGCCAATTCATTGATCTGATGAATTAGCGATTGTTATTTTGTGATTTTGTTTTGTTCATTAGCCTTGTTAATTGTGGCTATAAGAGTTTAGAGAGATTTCTTTTGTTTCAGTCTGAATTTCTTGTATTTTGGTTGAAGATTTGGTTGATTAATCGGTTTAAAGTTCTTGTGATTCATGTCCTTTGGTGGTTTTATCATGGTATCAAAGCTGTAAGGTTCGATTGTGGTGATTGTTTTGGTCTCTATCTTCTCTGGTGATCGAAGAAGTTTTTTAGGGTTTCATCAATTTTTTAGGGTTTCATCGTCTATTTGTCTTATTGGCGTTTTCTTGGTCCTGTTTGGGTTCGACTGTGAACGTTTGGGTGATAAATTGCTGGATCTATCGGTGGTGATTGAAAACCCTAATTTTCTCTTAGGGTTAGGGTTGGTGTTCTTCATTCTGTGCTTTCTCATCAGTCTTCCGCTGCATCATCAATCATTCATGATTGATTGGTTACATCTTAACTCTTCTATCTATTATTTGCATATTATTTGTTTTTTATTTCTGTTCTTGTTAAGATTTACAATACTGTGCCCAACTCTTGATCCCAATTCCTTGAAATTGGTGAAAACCTGATCAAGCACAGTTTAAGTTGTAAATCTTAGCTCATATCTGCTATATTTGTGTGATTTCTTATTATCTGTCTTCTTGGCTGATATTTGTTTTTTATTGTTTGCTATCTGTTTTCTGCTTATCTGATCTTGTTTGCTATTTGTTCTTGTTATTATTATGGGGGATAGTGGGGATGCTTCCACATCTGTAACCTTAATCAATAAACTTGATTTTGGTGACCCTTTATATCTTCATCCAAGTGATACAACTTCTGGTACACCTATAATTTCTATAAAACTCAAAGGCACAGAAAATTATAATATTTGGAGCAGATCAATGCTTCTAGCATTGGGTACTAAAAATAAAATTGGTTTTATTAATGGAACTTGTGTCAAAAGTACAACTGATGAAGTTTTAGCTGCTCAATGGGAAAGGTGTAACACAGTTGTATTATCTTGGATCTTGGGGACTTTGACTGAAGAATTTATTCAGGACAAATCTTTAATAGTCTTGCTTTAAATGTTTGGAATGATTTAAAAGAAACTTATGATAAAAAGGATGGATATGTTATTTTCAATCAACATCATAAAATAAATTCTTTAAAGCAAAATGATAGTCCTCTATCAGTATACTATCATAATCTTAATAGTTTGTGGAAACAATATGATTCCATGGTGTCCTCACCTCCTTGTACTTATGGTGCAGATGCCTGCACTTGTGCAGCATCTGTATCTGTGGAAAATAATAACAAAATGATGAAACTTATGCAGTTTTTAATGGGTTTAAATGATGCTTATATGCCAATAAGAAGTAATATTTTGTTAAGAGATCCATTACCAGATGTCAAAGTTGCTTATGCTATCATCTCAAGAGAAGAATCTCACAGAATTAATTCTTTAAAGGATACAAATTCTAAAAGTCAGAATTCTGCTTTTACAGTCCAAGGTCCAAACAAATCATATAATAATAATAACAACAATAATATGTCCAATTTTAATAATAATAGAGGTCCTAATCCTAATCTAAAATGTAAAAAATGTAATAAGATTGGTCATACTATTGAAAGGTGTTTTGAGGTAGTTGGGTATCCACCAAACTTTAAAAGAAATACAAATAATAACAACATGAACTACAACAATTTCAATAACTTTAAGAACACATCAAATAATAATGCCACTTCCAATGAAGCTAGCACTAGCTCTTCCACTCCTCTTTCTTTTTCTAATGAGCAGATGCTTAAACTTCTGAGTCTTATCAATGATGTACCTGATGTTGCTCCTGCAAATGCAATGTCAAATATGGAAGGTACTTTCTTCAATGCAAGCATAAAATTTAATACTAATTTCAATAAATTCTTTAATTCAAATCTGTCTCAAACAAGGTGATTCATAAAGGATGGATCATTGATTCTGGAGCCAATCAACATATGACTCTTTCTAACAATGGTTTGAGTAATATTGTTGATGTCTCTGGATTGAAGTTAACTGTAGGACATCCAAATGGGATTCAAGCCCTGATTAAAGGGATTGGTGATCTTGTATTAAACAAGTTCATTACCCTCAAGGATGTTATTATAGTTCCTGAATATTGTGTTAGTCTTATGTCTGTATCAAAACTTTCAAAGGATAATGGACTCATTGTCAGTTTTAACGAATCAACTTGCTATGTTCAGGATTTGAGGGACAGGAAAATAAAAGGGATTGGTAATCAAGAAGGTGGATTATATATATTCAATAATCTGAATAGTGAAAGTAAGATAATGGTTAATAATTCTTTTAATACATATTCTTCTTCAATTAATTTGTGGCATAATAGGCTTGGCCATCCTTCTGATCAAGTCTTGTCCGTTCTTAAAACCAAACTTAATCTTAAAGATAAAATTAATACTGAATCTTGTGAGGTATGTCCCAAAGCTAAACAAAGCAGAAACCCTTTTCCTATAAGTGATCATAAAACCTCAAGTTTGGGTGAACTTGTTCATCTAGACCTGTGGGGTCCTTTTAGAGTTCAAACAAAAGAAGGTTTTAAATATTTTTAACTGTAGTAGATGACTATTCTAGAGCTGTTTGGGTTTTTTTAATCAAATCAAAAGAAGATGTTTATGATAACATTGTAAATTTTGTTCAACTTATTGAAACTCAGTTTCAACAAAAGATTAAAGTGTTCAGGAGTGATAATGGTACTTAATTTGTAAATCAAAAATTTTTAAATTTTACTAACAGCAAAGGAATAGTACATCAAACTACATGTGCTTACACACCTTAACAGAATGGCATTGTTGAGAGGAAACATAGGCACTTGCTAAATGTAGCAAGGGCTCTTATGTTTCAGGGGGGGATTGCCTCTTAACATGTGGTCTGAATGTATTCTAACTTCTTGTTATTTAATTAATAGAACTCCTACTGCTGTGCTAAATGGAAAGTCTCCTTATGAAATGGTGTTTAAATCTGATCCTAATCTCTCCCATTTAAAGTGTTTTGGATGTTTGTGTTTTTCTGTTGATTTAAATCCAAAAGATAAATTTAGTAGCAGATCTATTAAATGTGTTTTGATTGGTTTTTCAAATGTTAAAAAAGGTTATAAGTTGTTGAGTCTTGAAGATAAAAGTATTTTTTATTCAAAAGATGTTAAATTCTATGAAACAGTGTTTCCTTTAAAACATAAGTCTGCTGCAAATGATTTCAAGACTGATTTTCTAATGATACTTTGAATCAAAATTTCTTTGATGATATTTTTAAATTTGACACCAATTACACTTCAAGTCCCAATGATGAAGGGAGAGTTACTGATACTTGTGAGGGTAGTAGTGATAATGCTCATTTAAATGAGCATAGTCCTACAGCAGGACACAATGAAGATTCATCTTCATCTCCTGAGGGCAATATTGATGCTTCTAATACTGAATCAAATGAAAACACCAATGAATGAAGGAGATCTTCTAGAAGCGCTGTTTTTTCAAAAAAGTTTGATGACTTTGTTGTTGAGGGTAAAGTAAAATATGGTATTGAAAAAGTTGTTAATTATGCAAATCTAAGTTCTGAAAATTTCTGCTTTGTTTCTAATCTTAATAAAACATTTGAACCTAAGTCCTATGAACAAGCCTGCAATAATCCATATTGGATTGAAGCCATGAACCTTGAAATAGAAGCTCTTAACATAAATAATACATGGATTATAACAGAATTACCTTCTGACAAAAACCTGTTGGAAGCAAATGGGTTTACAAAATTAAATATAAGTCAAATGGTGAAATTGAAAGATACAAAGCAAGACTTGTGGCTAAAGGTTTTAGTAAAAAAGAAGGCATTGATTATGAACAAACTTTTAGTTCAGTTGTTAAACATGTAACTGTTAGATGTTTCATAACAGTTGTTGTTCAGAATGATTGGCCATTGTATCAACTTGATATAAATAATGCTTTTCTATATGGTGTTCTTAATGAAGAAATTTATATGACTTTACCAAAAGGTTATTATACTGATTCTAAAAATGAAAATAAAGTCTGTAAATTAACAAAGTCATTGTATGGGCTAAAATAAGCTCCAAGGCAATGGAATGCCAAACTTAATGCTGCTTTGTTAGTTCATAGTTTTGTGCAAAGTAAATCTGATTATTCTTTGTACACTATAAGTGTTGATGGTTTTTTTATTGGTTTACTTATTTATGTTGATGATATAGTTGTTACAGGCAATAATCTTGATGAGATTGAAAAGTTTAAATCTTTTTTAAAAACAAAGTTTATGATAAAAGATTTGGGTTTGCTTAAGTTTTTTCTTGGAATTGAAGTTTTGAATTGTAATAAAGGAGTTTGTTTGTCACAAAGAAAATACTGTCTGGAACTTTTAAATGATTATGGTTTATTATGATGCAGACCTTTTGGAACACCAATTGAACCAAATGCTTGTGTTAATTGTGAATCAAGTGAAAAAGATAAATTTTTGACAAACATTACAGAGTATCAGAAACTTGTTGGAAGATTAATCTATCTTACTTTAACAAGACCAGATATTTCATTTGCTGTTCATATTTTGAGTCAATATATGCATGCACCTTTGCAGTCTCACATGAATCTTGCTTTTAGAACTTTAAGGTATTTAAAAGGTAGTCCTGGAAAGGGTATTCAACTTGTCAAAGGTAATGAATCATCTTTATATGCTTATAGTGACTCAGATTGGGGGAAATGCAAGTTAAATAGAAAATCTGTGACTGGTTACTTAATATTTTTTTTTTTTGTAATTCATTGGTTTCTTGGAAAAGTAAAAAGCAAAGCACTGTATCTAGATCTTCTGCTGAAGCAGAATATAGAGCTTTAGCTTCAACTACTTGTGAAATAATTTGGATTAAGAATCTTTACTTGATTTTAATATTAAAATCAATTTGCCAGTTCAATTGTTTTATGATAACAGTTATGCAATTCAAATTTCTCACAATCCTGTTTTTCATGAAAAAACAAAACACTTTGACATTGATTTGCACTATGTCAGAGATAAACAAAGTGCAGGGGTGATTAAAATTCAGAAAATTAAGTCTGCTAAAAATATTAGTGACATATTAACAAAAGGTTTAACTATTAAGCAACACAATGTGTTGTGTAATGGTTTAGGTCTTTTGGACTTGTTTCAAGCTAAGCTTGAGGGAGGATGTTAAATGATATTATCATTCAAGCTTGCTGGAACATATTTATATTTTTTCTTCTTATTTGTGGTGTGTTCTAGAATGTTTGCAGGGATTGTTTGTTGTTGTGATGATCAAGGATTTGTTACAGTTGCAGATGAGGTTCCAGGCAATTATAAGAGTACCATCAAGCATAAGAGATTTAATTTATTAAGTATGCAAGTTCTTAAATAGTGAAGATAATTCATTTAATTTATTCAAGGATATCTGGGCTGTTTTCTTACAAGCCCAAGAAGCCCAAGTTGTTATTTTACAAGAGTTCTTTTAAGAAGCCCAAGACAAGGCCCAGGTTGTCAAAGTGATGAAAGTATAAAAGCCGTGGTTTCTGCACATTTGTGGATCGATTCAGTTTTCTCACACATTCAATCACTTTTCTCTCATATTAGGGTTTCTTAGCCAATTCATTGATCTGATGAATTAGCGATTGTTATTTTGTGATTCCGTTTTGTTCATTAGCCTTGTTAATTGTGGCTATAAGGGTTTAGAGAGATTTCTTTTGTTTCAGTCTGAATTTCTTGTATTTTGGTTGAAGATTTGGTTGATTAATCGGTTTAAAGTTCTTGTGATTCATGTTCTTTGGTAGTTTTAGCATATGTCATGGTTAGAAGTGGTGTGTGATGGTGAGGAAGTGGGAGAAGAAATGAAGAGAGAAAGTTAATGTGACGTTGATGTGGCGGTTTGTCCTGAAAACAAATATGGTTGAGAATGGTCTTATACAAGCTACAAACACAATGGAGATGTAAAAGGAGGAAAAGTAGGAGGAAGTGAATAATTGTTATAAAAAATACAATCATGTCATTGTTTCGTTTTTACTTTTTTAAGTTTTCTTATTTAACTTTAATTTTAACAACAACAATACAAATTCCAATTTCACATAAGTGGGGTATGAGTGAGGTAAGATGTAGATAATTTTCCCATATATTGTTTTTAAAATTTATACCAATTAAAACACAATCTAAAATCAAATTTATTCATATATTTTTCATCAAATTCTATATAACACAAATAATAATATATAAAGTTAAAATTTTTAAAAAAGTAATTTGAAAAGTTAAATAGAGCAATTATTATTTAACGAATCGAGTGTAGGTTTTGAAAACTTAACCTTGTAAATAACCACTCAAGAATCACTTAGCTGTAGTATAAATGAATCGCTGAATTTAAGTATAGAAATTACATTATTATATGGGCTATAGTTTAGCATTAACTACAAAGTTAATAGTTCTAATATAGAACTACATATTTTCATGAATAAATTGACCACCTGAATTTAAATATAAAAAATACGTTATAAGATGGAAAATTAATAATTTGCAATAAATGCATAAACGTAAATTCAAGGGTTACGTTTAACATTCTTCTCCCTTTTTTAGATATATTCACAATGTTGTAATGATTAAATTTATTGGTAGCACGCGTTATCAGTGTTTTAAATGTGGCACCATCTTTGTATCAACTTCATAAAATATATTTTTATATTTGCAGAAAGGAACGAAAATGAACATCAAGCACATCAAACACATTTTATATTCAAAAATATATGAAATGATAACAAACAAAATATATAATTAAACAAATCACATTGTAAAAATTTATAAAGTTTCACGTGACATCCGTTCAGAAAATTGTAATTATTCGTCAAAAACATCCGGTGATGTGTCGTATGCCAGTTGACGTACGGTGTACATCACACTTTTTTAAAATTGAGTAAAACCATTTATGCTACTAGCAGCAGATCGTTGTTGAATATATGTAAAACGAGAAGTTATAGGTTGTTCGGAGTAATTAATTACACATTCGACAAATCTAACAAAAGACTTTTCCTCATGCGAAATCGTCATTTGAAATACTCGGCAGGGTATTTCGCGTGAGGGTGAGAGTAATCGCCTTTAAGCCTTTGGTGAGCACCAAACTTATCACGATTGACATAACACCGTGTATTTCTTTGGGTGTAGGAACCTTCACATTTGTAAAACTATATTGATCATCCATAGCATAGTTTCGTCTTCATAAGAGGTAGTGGTAGACATTTTTTTTTTATGTATTTGAGATAGGAAAAAACTAAGGAGTTTGTAAAAAAAAAATAAGATTTTATTTTTAATTTTTATAGAAAAATATTTAAATTAATAAATAAAAATTTGGAGGTATAAAACAAGAAGAAAACATAACATTCATAAATATACAACGTTCGAGAAAAGACTTTGAAATCAAAACATCGAGAAAAGACTTTGAAATCAAAACATCGAGAGAGAACGCTGATAAGGTTGATGGACCAAACTGGTGTGACGCAAGAATTTTGAAATTTTAAAATGGCAATGTTGAAAAAACTTGTCACTCCTAATGCTATAATGCAAAAGGCATATATTAAAGACATTTAATGAAATCAAACGATATCAGAAAGCATTAGCTATCCTCTTTTGCTAGCTAATGAAACTTCTTTCAAAAAAGATTTCGTCTTGGAAACATTCCGAAAACAACATTTAACAGTTTTAAAACCTTAACTCAAAAATTTCATACACCCATACTTAATTTGCAAATCATCTTCAAATTCTATACGAAACAATATTGATCGGTTATAGAGCGTTTCATAATTCAAATTTAACATACACACACTTATCTTGCAAATCGTCTTCCAAATCAATACGAAAACAACATTTCGGTTATATATCATACACTATGATTTTGCTTATCATACACACATACTTATTTTGCTAATAGTAACCTAATATGAAAATAACATTGAATAGTTATATATCATACTCCATAATCCAAATTTTCATAGATGCATCTTTAATCATTAGGTGTTATATGTCGTATGAATATACAATAACACAACTTTGAACATAATAATATAGGGTCAAACTATCAAACTCGCTTTCAAGAATAAACTTTATTTCAATATGTTAAAAAATTTATAAACTTTAAAGAAATCTTATCATAAAATTTATTCAAATAAGACAACTATGCAAAATGTAACAGTCATCTTCGCGCATTGTTTATTGCGGTGATGACCGTGTCTTGATGGAAAATTGTTAGTTGCGATCGAGTATTTCTCGATCGATCACAGACTTATAAATTGCTGATCGTGTTACATTTGTCAGAGGTGAATTCACAATTTTTTTCTTATGACAATTTATTTTATCCTCCATACTCCATAGTACGATTAAAAAACATTCGATTAATGCCTTTCAAAAAAAAAAAAAAAAAAAACATTCGATTAATTTCTCGTATATATTCTCCCATCCTCATGATAAGAACAATAGGCGCGCAACACACACGATAAATTCCCAATTATCTCGCGGCTTCTCGATTCTTCTATGTACACCTGTAAACAATATTAAATACCCTTACCCTTCGTGCCATATTTCACACACCAGTTTCACCTTCATCCCGTGTGAAATAAACGGAAACGTAATATCGATTAAATCCTTCTTAATTCTTCAGGGGCAAACTCCCCGATCAGGTAATATCTTCAATTCAATTTGATACATTTGCTCAATTCTATTCGATTATTTATCGATGGATTAAAATTCATGTAAATTAGTTAACTTTATAATAATTAAAAATTTGCCAGGGTCTGATAACAAATTAGATCGTTTGGTTCGGCCGTTCGTGAATCGAGAATTATGTCTCATATCCTATTCGATATGCTTCCTTTTCCTCAGTTTCAGATCGCCTTTTCTTAATATAATTAATAATTAATAATGTGTATCTATTTTGCTATAAACGGATACTTTGATAAATCTAGGTTAAAATTATGTATAGATTGTTTTGTTAAATCCTTAACATGGAGATTACGCGGAAATCAAAGGGATCGTGATAGGGAAAGGGCACAAGCAAGGGCTGGCGGTAAGGCTAAACAACCTAAAACTGATGGATTAACTCCTGAACAAAGACGAGAAAGGTATTTATCTTTTTATCGACATTGCATATATTAAGAAAATTATACCAAGGGATGGAATGTGATATAACTTAAAAGTTGAAGGAGTATAGATGTAAAACTTTATAAACTAATTTGTTATTAGATATACATTATTTAGTTTGTATATATTTAGTTCGTATGGAGTAATTGACTAATTTTGGTGGAATGTTGGAGCAGGGATGCAAAGGCACTTCAAGAGAAGTTAGCAAGAAAAGCAGCTAAAGATTCAGCTGGTGCTAAAGGTGGGAAAGATGGTATGAAGACCAAGCAATAGATGATAACTGGTTGTGTAGATGGGTGCATATATGTTTCTTGTGAGGGTTAGATGCAGATCTTATATTATTGGCTGCTTTTAGAGTACTGGGTTGATCATGTGTTGTTTGATGGCATCTGTTTGGTTGTTCTTGATTTGATGACATTGTGGGAACTTGTTGACTTTTAATGATGATTTACTTATGCTGTATGCAATCACAATTATCTCTCTGAATTGATCTACTTGGTCATCCAAACTTAATATGTCCTTATTAGAATTAAAATTGCAAACTATAAATAGCGTCTTAATAAAACTTAAGAAGATGATGACGCTTGATTAGGAGTTGAACTTCTGAGATTCAATTATCTGTTGCTAATGAAAAGTTAAATGTCTTCCGTAGTTGATCCAAATACCGTCTAGTTTATTAACTTGTTTCATCATTTATCTCATTTCAGCTATTTGAGTAGTTGAAACCGAATGTAACTTCCCATTCAAATGTAGAGAACAGATTCTGGAGGCTTGGAGCCCAGCCATGTGATGTACTGGTGTAACTTTGTTCATGTAAAGGGGCAGTAGATTTGAAACTGAAGTTGGCTTTGCAAAATAGGGACAAGTAGATTTGAAACTCTTAGTTGCCGAGCCATGAGATGCAACTATATTTTTTGACGATGGATATATCAAGCAAAAACACTAACAAAGGCGTTAAAAATCAATTATTTTTTAATTTGACTTCGCCACTTCCAAGTCTAACCCAATAAGAAAAGCTACGAATCAAATAACAATATCACTTTTTCAGAGTGGAAATTAAAAGAACACTGTTATGATAATATATAACCCATACCTCACGGGGTTAGATGATGATGATGTAAAGAATAAGCTCAATAGTATACAATCTTTCGGAGACCTTTGCTGCAAACCAGTTCTCGAACAATGAAAATGTCGAAATATGAACATCTGTCCAAAGCAGAATGCGACCCCAAACATCCCTAGACATACCACATAAAAGAAAATGTGTTCGACCCATGGGGCAGGATCAGGGATGCGGAGAGAAGCAAAAAAAAAAAAAAAAAATTCTATTTTTTTTTTGGAAATTTTTTTTCCGGCATCAAGATCACACGAAAATATGATTATTATTTAGGCGGGAAAACGATCGACAAAAATAACATTTAAGATAATATTGTTCGTGAAGAATATGAACATTTTTTGGTTTATTTCATAAACTCAAAACACCAAACCCTAAACTCTAAACCGTTCGTGTTAAAAACTCAATCTAAATTCTAAATCTAAACCTTAAATTTAAACCCTAAACCCTAAATTTCTAAACCCTAATATCTAAATCCTATAAACCCTAATATCTAAACCCTAATATCTAAACCCCAATAGCTAAAACCTCAAAATACGCTCGAAAAACAAGATAATTTATATATTACTTCTTCGAGCGTTTTTCCGCCAAAATAAAACCATTTATCACAAAGTGTCTCTACTAAATGTTCATATTTTCATCTCATCTATAACGTTCGTGAACAAAGTTTTTTCAAAAAACGAAGAAAAAAAATAGATTCAATAGATCGGTATGTCCAATATCAAACGCCAAATAAATGTTTACCTTTGTTTTTGTATATAGGCTTTTCTTTTTTCCGTACAAAATTTTATTAAAGTATCTTATTATTCCAGAAACAACATGAGAATCTGTTTATCTTAGGAGTGTGTTCGTTGTTTGTTATGTTAAACTTGGATGAATAAAGAGTACGAGCCAAACTTGGAGGAACACAAAGAGTACAAGCCACTGCTGTGTTTGTTCATTACAACCCTGAATCGAACACATTTCGTATCAGCTCATTTTGCTAATTGGTAATGTTGCAACTTTTCGGTAAACATAGACAACTCTTATATAAGAGTTTGGATACCATCTATAATAAGTATGCCAAATGCAACAGGTTGTATTATGTAAAAAAAAAAAAAAAGAAGTGTGCTTAACTGTATTTACATAGGATACCATGTATAATAACTTAATAAGTATGCCATATGCTGAAGGATGTTGCAATACCCTCCATTGGTCACGCCAGGACACAACCAGGAGCGGAACTACATGGGGGCGGGGACGCCCGCTCTCGAGTGGATTTTTTTTTCAGTGTAAAAATTTTGGATTTTTCGACTTTGCCTCAAGTGGATTTTTTTTTGCCCCAAAACCTGATGATCTCCAGCCGTATCTTCTAGATGTTTCCATTCTAGCCGTAATCTAGATTTTTCTAGATGTTCAAAGAAGCCGGTTGAAGAAGCAAAGTTGGAAACAATTACGGCTAGCCACTTGTTTGACAACTCATATGGAAGTATTCAAAATTCAAATTGAAAACGATTACGGCTAGCCACCTTTTTATGCGTTCACACCAATCCCGTTCACACTTTTCCACCTCCTCAAATTTTTTCTATAAATAGAGGTGGAAACCTTCATTGTAATTCATTCAGAAAAGTGTAATCACACCTAGTTAGTGTGTGTGAGTTTAAGTGTAATCCTAATCAAGAGTGAATACATCCTAGATAGTGGTGAGATTCCTAGTGTGTTAGTTTGAGAGTGTCTTTTGTATTTTTGAGTTTTGTAATACTCTGTAATCTATTCTTGTGAGTAATAGAGTTATTTTCTCTCAAATTTGTGTCTTCCAACGTTCAGGCGATCCTCTCTTCCCAACAAGTGGTATCAAGAGCTAGGTTAGAGGCGTTGGTCGAGTTTTTGAGTTTTCTGAAGTTTTCAACCCCGTTTGTGTTGAAAAATTATTTGTAAGTTGATATGTCCACGGAAGAGTCAGGATCTTCTTCCGGAGCTATGATTATGCTCACTGCCACCAACTACACGCTGTGGAAACCTCGGATGGAAGATCTCCTCAGCTGTAAGGATTTGTTTGACCCTATTGAATTAGATGGTACAAATCCTGATTCCGCCAAAGAGAAAGAGTGGAAGAAGTTAAACCGAAAAACTATTGGTCAGATCCGTCAATGGATTGATCATAGTATTGCACAAGAGACAGACGCATATGTCCTCTGGAAAAAGTTGAAGGACATGTACCAGGCCAAGACTGCTCGGAATAAAGCCTTGTTGATGAGGCGTTTAGTCAACATGAAGCTTAAAAGTGGAACTTCAGTTGCCGAGCATACCAGTGAGTTCCAAAGCTTGGTCAACCAGTTATCATCTGTAGAAATGCCTCTTGGCGATGAAGTTCAGGCGCTACTGCTACTTAGTTCTCTTCCCGATAGTTGGGAAACGCTGGTAGTAACACTCAGCAACTCAGCCCTGAATGGCAAACTTACCATGTCAATGGTCAAGGATGCCCTATTCAGTGAAGAGGCAAGGAGAAAGGACATGGACACAGATCAGACTCATGTCTTTGTCACCGAGAATCGGGGGAGACAACCAATGAGTAGCAAAAACAAATGGAGAGGCAGAAGCAAGAGCAGGGGTGAAATGTCCCGTTCTTATTGATTAAAAACGTTCCATATTAATTGATTTCGTTGCGAGGTTTTGACCTCTATATGAGACGTTTTTCAAAGACTGCATTCATTTTTAAAACAAACCATAACCTTTATTTCATAAATAAAGGTTTAAAAAGCTTTACGTAGATTATCAAATAATGATAATCTAAAATATCCTGTTTACACACGACCATTACATAATGGTTTACAATACAAATATGTTACATCGAAATCAGTTTCTTGAATGCAGTTTTTACACAATATCATACAAACATGGACTCCAAATCTTGTCCTTATTTTAGTATGCAACAGCGGAAGCTCTTAATATTCACCTGAGAATAAACATGCTTTAAACGTCAACAAAAATGTTGGTGAGTTATAGGTTTAACCTATATATATCAAATCGTAACAATAGACCACAAGATTTCATATTTCAATACACATCCCATACATAGAGATAAAAATTCATTCATATGGTGAACACCTGGTAACCGACATTAACAAGATGCATATATAAGAATATCCCCATCATTCCGGGACACCCTTCGGATATGATATAAATTTCGAAGTACTAAAGCATCCGGTACTTTGGATGGGGTTTGTTAGGCCCAATAGATCTATCTTTAGGATTCGCGTCAATTAGGGTGTCTGTTCCCTAATTCTTAGATTACCAGACTTAATAAAAAGGGGCATATTCGATTTCGATCATTCAACCATATAATGTAGTTTCAATTACTTGTGTCTATTTTGTAAATCATTTATAAAACCTGCATGTATTCTCATCCCAAAAATATTAGATTTTAAAAGTGGGACTATAACTCACTTTCACAGATTTTTACTTCGTCGAGAAGTAAGACTTGGCCACTGTTGATTCACGAACCTATAACAATATATACATATATATCAAAGTATGTTCAAAATATATTTACAACACTTTTAATATATTTTGATGTTTTAAGTTTATTAAGTCAGCTGTCCTCGTTAGTAACCTACAACTAGTTGTCCACAGTTAGATATACAGAAATAAATCGATAAATATTATCTTGAATCAATCCACGACCCAGTGTATACGTATCTCAGTATTGATCACAACTCAAACTATACATATTTTGGAATCAACCTCAACCCTGTATAGCTAACTCCAACATTCACATATAGAGTGTCTATGGTTGTTCCGAAATATATATAGATGTGTCGACATGATAGGTCGAAACATTGTATACGTGTCTATGGTATCTCAAGATTACATAATATACAATACAAGTTGATTAAGTTATGGTTGGAATAGATTTGTTACAAATTTTCACGTAGCTAAAATGAGAAAAATTATCCAATCTTGTTTTACCCATAACTTCTTCATTTTAAATCCGTTTTGAGTGAATCAAATTGCTATGGTTTCATATTGAACTCTATTTTATGAATCTAAACAGAAAAAGTATAGGTTTATAGTCAGAAAAATAAGTTACAAGTCGTTTTTGTAAAGGTAGTCATTTCAGTCGAAAGAACGACGTCTAGATGACCATTTTAGAAAACATACTTCCACTTTGAGTTTAACCATAATTTTTGGATATAGTTTCATGTTCATAATAAAAATCATTTTCTCAGAATAACAACTTTTAAATCAAAGTTTATCATAGTTTTTAATTAACTAACCCAAAACAGCCCGCGGTGTTACTACGACGGCGTAAATCCGGTTTTACGATGTTTTTCGTGTTTCCAGGTTTTAAATCATTAAGTTAGCATATCATATAGATATAGAACATGTGTTTAGTTAATTTTAAAAGTCAAGTTAGAAGGATTAACTTTTGTTTGCGAACAAGTTTAGAATTAACTAAACTATGTTCTAGTGATTACGAGTTTAAACCTTCGAATAAGATAGTTTTATATATATGAATCGAATGATGTTATGAACATCATTACTACCTCAAGTTTAGTAGGTAAACCTACTGGAAGTAACAAGAAATGATCTAGCTTCAAAGGATCTTGGATGGCTTGAAAGTTCTTGAAGTAGGATCATGACACAAAAACAAGTTCAAGTAAGATTTTTACTCGAATTCAGATAGTTTATAGTTATAGAAATTGAATCAAAGTTTGAATATGAATATTACCTTGAATAAGAAAGATAACCTACTGTATATAACAAAGGTTTCTTGATCTTAGATGATTACTTGGAATGGATTAGAAAGCTTGGAAGTAAATTAGTAAACTTGAAGGGATTTTTGAAGTGTTCTTGAAGTGTTCTTCCTATGATGATTATAGCTTGATTCTTGAAGTGATTTTTGATGAAGATGATGATTAACTACTAGAAAAATACGTTCATAATAGTGTGTGTGTGTGTGTTGAGAGAGAATTAGAAAGAGAATTGGAAGTGAAATGGAGTGAATGATGAGTGGTAATTGGTGAGTGGTGAGTGGGGTTAAAAGGAGTTCTAGTTAGTTGACTAGCTCATGGTAGAAGTTAAAATTGATTAGTCATACATGACATAATCAAGAGTGGAATCCCATGCTAGTTCCTATTGGTATATACCCATAGTAAGTACGTTTTGAAGCTGTGTATAATACGGGTAAGAATACGACTAGAATTCTTGATGAAAGAAAAGAATGGAAAAGTAACTGTAACCATTTTCGTTAAGTATGAGTGTTTTGATATATGTCTTGAAGTCTTCCAAAAGTATTTTAATACATCTAAATACACTACATGTATATACATTTTAACTGAGTCGTTAAGTCATCGTTAGTCGTTACATGTAAGTGTTGTTTTGAAACCTTTAAGTTAACGATCTCAATTAATGTTGTTAACCCATTGTTTATTATATCTAATGAGATATTAAATTATTATATTATCATGATATTATGATATATTAATATATCTTAATATGATATATATACATTTAAATGTCGTTACAACGATAATCGTTACATATATGTCTCGTTTCGAAATCCTTAAGTTAGTAGTCTTGTTTATATGTATATAACTCATTGTTAATATACTTATGGAGATACTTACTTATCATAATCTCATGTTAACCATATGTATATCCATATATATTTCGTCATGTCATTTTTACAAGTTTTAACGTTCGTGAATCGCCGGTCAACTTGGGTGGTCAATTGTCTATATGAAACATATTTCAATTAATCAAGTCTTAACAAGTTTGATTTCTTAACATGTTAGAAACATTTAATCATGTAAATATCAATCTCAATTAATATATATAAACATGGAAAAGTTCGGGTCACTACAGTACCTACCCGTTAAATAAATTTCGTCCCGAAATTTTAAGCTGTTGAAGGTGTTGACGAATCTTCTGGAAATAGATGCGGGTATTTCTTCTTCATCTGATCTTCACGCTCCCAGGTGAACTCGGGTCCTCTACGAGCATTCCATCTAACCTTAACAATTGGTATCTTGTTTTGCTTAAATCTTTTAACCTCACGATCCATTATTTCGACGGGTTCTTCGATGAATTGGAGTTTTTCGTTGATTTGGATTTCATCTAACGGAATAGTGAGATCTTCTTTAGCAAAACATTTCTTCAAATTCGAGACGTGGAAAGTGTTATGTACAGCCGCGAGTTGTTGAGGTAACTCAAGTCGGTAAGCTACTGGTCCGACACGATCAATAATCTTGAATGGTCCAATATACCTTGGATTTAATTTCCCTCGTTTACCAAATCGAACAACGCCTTTCCAAGGTGCAACTTTAAGCATGACCATCTCTCCAATTTCAAATTCTATATCTTTTCTTTTAATGTCAGCGTAGCTCTTTTGTCGACTTTGGGCGGTTTTCAACCGTTGTTGAATTTGGATGATCTTCTCGGTAGTTTCTTGTATAATCTCCGGACCCGTAATCTGTCTATCCCCTACTTCACTCCAACAAATCGGAGACCTGCACTTTCTACCATAAAGTGTTTCAAACGGCGCCATCTCAATGCTTGAATGGTAGCTGTTGTTGTAGGAAAATTCTGCTAACGGTAGATGTCGATCCCAACTGTTTCCGAAATCAATAACACATGCTCGTAGCATGTCTTCAAGCGTTTGTATCATCCTTTCGCTCTGCCCATCAGTTTATGGATGATAGGCAGTACTTATGTCTAGACGAGTTCCTAATGCTTGCTGTAATGTCTGCCAGAATCTTGAAATAAATCTGCCATCCCTATCAGAGATAATAGAGATTGGTATTCCATGTCTGGAGACGACTTCCTTCAAATACAGTCGTGCTAACTTCTCCATCTTGTCATCTTCTCTTATTGGCAGGAAGTGTGCTGATTTGGTGAGACGATCAACTATTACCCAAATAGTATCAAAACCACTTGTAGTCCTTGGCAATTTAGTGATGAAATCCATGGTAATGTTTTCCCATTTCCATTCCGGGATTTCGGGTTGTTGAAGTAGACCTGATGGTTTCTGATGCTCAGCTTTGACCTTAGAACACGTCAAACATTCTCCTACGTATTTAGCAACATCGGCTTTCATACCCGGCCACCAAAAATGTTTCTTGAGATCCTTGTACATCTTCCCCGTTCCAGGATGTATTGAGCATCTGGTTTTATGAGCTTCTCTAAGTACCATTTCTCTCATATCTCCAAATTTTGGTACCCAAATCCTTTCAGCCCTATACCGGGTTTCGTTTTCCCGAATATTAAGATGCTTCTCCGATCCTTTGGGTATTTCATCCTTTAAATTTCCCTCTTTTAAAACTCCTTGTTGCGCCTCCTTTATTTGAGTAGTAAGGTTATTATGAATCATTATATTCATAGATTTTACTCGAATGGGTTCTCTGTCCTTCCTGCTCAAGGCATCGGCTACCACATTTGCCTTCCCCGAGTGGTAACGAATCTCAAAGTCGTAATCATTCAATAATTCAATCCACCTACGCTGCCTCATATTCAGTTGTTTCTGATTAAATATGTGTTGAAGACTTTTGTGGTCGGTATATATAATACTTTTGACCCCATATAAGTAGTGCCTCCAAGTCTTTAATGCAAAAACAACCGCGCCTAATTCCAAATCATGCGTCATATAATTTTGTTCGTGAATCTTCAATTGTCTAGACGCATAAGCAATCACCTTCGTTCGTTGCATTAATACACAACCGAGACCTTGCTTTGATGCGTCACAATAAATCACAAAATCATCATTCCCTTCAGGCAATGACAATATAGGTGCCGTAGTTAGCTTTTTCTTCAATAACTGAAACACTTTCTCTTGTTCATCATTCCATTCAAATTTCTTCCCTTTATGCGTTAATGCAGTCAAAGGTTTTGCTATTCTGGAAAAGTCTTGGATGAACCTTCTGTAGTAACCAGCTAGTCCTAAAAACTGGCGTATGTGTTTCGGAGTTTTCGGGGTTTCCCACTTTTCAACAGTTTCTATCTTTGCCGGATCCACCTTAATACCTTCTTTGTTCACTATGTGATCGAGGAATTGAACTTCTTCCAACCAAAATGCACACTTTGAAAACTTAGCGTACAATTCTTCCTTCCTCAATACCTCTAACACCTTTCTCAAATGTTCACCGTGTTCTTGGTCATTCTTTGAGTAAATAAGTATGTCATCAATGAAAACAATGACAAACTTGTCAAGGTATGGTCCACACACTCGGTTCATAAGGTCCATGAACACAGCTGGTGCATTAGTTAAACCAAACGGCATGACGATAAACTCGTAATGACCGTAACGTGTTCTGAAAGCAGTCTTTGGAATATCATCTTCTTTCACCCGCATTTGATGATACCCGGAACGTAAGTCAATCTTTGAATAAACAGACGAGCCTTGTAGTTGATCAAATAAGTCGTCGATTCTCGGTAGTAGGTAGCGGCTCTTGATGGTAAGATTGTTCAACTCTCGGTAGTCGATACACAACCTGAATGTACCATCTTTCTTCTTGACAAACAAAACAGGAGCTCCCCACGGTGATGTGCTTGGTCGAATGAAACCACGCTCTAAAAGTTCTTGTAATTGGCTTTGCAGTTCTTTCATCTCGCTGGGTGCGAGTCTGTAAGGAGCACGAGCTATTGGTGCAGCTCCTGGTACAAGATCTATTTGAAATTCAACGGATCGATGTGGGGGTAATCCCGGTAATTCTTTCGGAAATACATCGGGAAATTCTTTTGCAATGGGAACATCATTGATGCTCTTTTCTTCAGTTTGTACTTTCTCGACGTGTGCTAGAATAGCATAGCAACCTTTTCTTATTAGTTTTTGTGCCTTCAAATTACTAATAAGATGTAGCTTCGTGTTGCCCTTTTCTCCGTACACCATTAAGGGTTTTCCTTTTTCTCGTATAATGCGAATTGCATTTTTGTAACAAACGATCTCTGCTTTCACTTCTTTCAACCAGTCCATACCGATTATCACATCAAAACTCCCTAACTCTACTGGTATCAAATCAATCTTAAATGTTTCGCTAACCAGTTTAATTTCTCGATTCCGACATATATTATCTGCTGAAATTAATTTGCCATTTGCTAATTCGAGTAAAAATTTACTATCCAAAGGCGTCAATGGACAACTTAATTTAGCACAAAAATCTCTACTCATATAGCTTCTATCCGCACCCGAATCAAATAAAACGTAAGCATATTTATTGTCAATAAGAAACGTACCCGTAACAAGCTCCGGGTCTTCCTGTGCCTCTGCCGCATTAATATTGAAAACTCTTCCGCGGCCTTGTCCATTCGTGTTCTCCTGGTTCGGGCAATTTCTAATAATGTGGCCCGGTTTTCCACATTTATAATAAACTACATTGGCATAACTTGCTCCGACACTACTTGCTCCGCCATTACTCGTTCCGACACCATTTGTTCCTTTCGTTCTATTAACCCCTGGTCCGTAGACCTCACACTTTGCCGCGCTATGACCATTTCTTTTACACTTGTTGCAAAATTTGGTGCAGAACCCCGAGTGATACTTTTCACACCTTTGGCATAGCTGCTTCTGATTGTTGTTGTTGTTGCGGTTATTATTGTTATTGGGATGATTGTTGTAGTTGCTGTTGCTGTTGTTGCTGTTGTTGTTGTTGTTGGGCCGTTTGTTGTAGTTGCGATTGATGTTGCGATTGTTGGGATAATTGTTGCGATTATTGTTGTAATTGCTGTTGTTGTTGTATTGGTGATTCTTATCACCGTTTTCCTCCCACTTTCTTTTGACTTGCTTCACATTGGCCTCTTCAGCAGTCTGTTCTTTAATTCTTTCTTCAATCTGGTTCACTAGTTTGTGAGCCATTCTACATGCCTGTTGTATGGAGGCGGGCTCGTGTGAACTTATATCTTCTTGGATTCTTTCCGGTAATCCTTTCACAAACGCGTCGATCTTCTCTTCCTCATCTTCGAATGCTCCCGGACACAATAGGCACAATTCTGTGAATCGTCTTTCGTACGTGGTAATATCAAATCCTTGGGTTCGTAACCCTCTAAGTTCTGTCTTGAGCTTATTGACCTCGGTTCTGGGACGGTACTTCTCGTTCATCAAGTGCTTGAATGCTGACCACGGTAGTGTGTACGCATCGTCTTGTCCCACTTGCTCTAGATAGGTATTCCACCATGTTAACGCAGAACCTGTGAAGGTATGCGTAGCGTACTTTACTTTGTCCTCTTCAGTACACTTACTTATGGCAAACACCAATTCGACCTTCTCGGTCCACCGTTTCAATCCGATCGGTCCTTCGGTTCCATCAAATTCCAAAGGTTTGCAGGCAGTGAATTCTTTGTAGGTGCATCCTACACGATTTCCTGTACTGCTAGATCCAAGGTTATTGTTGGTATGTAGCGCAGCCTGTACAGTGGCTATGTTTGAAGCTAGAAAAGTACGGAATTCCTCTTCATTCATATTCACGGTGTGTCGAGTAGTCGGTGCCATTTCCTTCAAAATAGTCAAATGGAACAAGTTAATCATACAGAATATCAAGAGTAGTTAATAGTATTTCGTAGCATAGTATGAACTCATTTATAAAAGCTTTTTCTTCATATTAGCGTTTTATAAGTTTAAATTCGGGTAGTACCTACCCGTTAAGTTCATACTTAGTAGCTAATATACAATTCAACTACTACAATTCTATATGAAAAACTGATTATAATAATATTTCGCGTTCAAACTTTTATACAATATTTTACAAACTTACAATACCGCTTATTTTACATAAAGCATGAAATATAGCACACAATAACTTTGATACAAGATAGTTGTGAAGATAATTCTAGCTAGTACACAAGTCGTTCAGCAAAGGCAATAAAGACACGTAATTCATACGTCCAGAAACAAGTCATGCATTCTGGTTTTACTAGGACTACTTCCCATCCTTGGTCTTGTGGAACATAACCGTTATGGCCGTTGATAAGACAGCGTGTTGTAACATCGTCAAAGGGACGAGGGTTACGTAATGTCCAACAGTCCCGTAACAATCTAAAAACCTCATTTCTTACCCCAATTACCGACTCCGTCACTTGTGGGAACGTTTTGTTTAATAGTTGTAGGCCGATGTTCTTGTTCTCACTTTGGTGAGAAGCGAACATTACTAATCCGTAAGCATAACATGCTTCTTTATGTTGCATGTTAGCCGCTTTTTCTAAATCACGAAGTCCAATATTCGGATATATTGAGTCAAAATAATTTCTTAACCCATTGCGTAAAATAGCATTTGGGTTCCCCGCAATATATGCGTCAAAGTAAACACATCGTAACTTATGGATTTCCCAATGTGATATCCCCCATCTTTCGAACGAAAGTCTTTTATAAACCAAGGCATTCTTGGAGCGTTCTTCGAATGTCTTACAAACTGATCTCGCCTTAAATAGTTGTGCCAAAGAATTCTGACCGACTCTAGACAAGATTTCATCAATCATGTCTCCGGGTAGGTCTCTTAAAATATTGGGTTATCTATCCATTTTGTGTTTTTATACTGTAAAATAGACAAGAGTTAGATTCATAAAAAAAAATACTTATTAATACAAGCAATTTTTACATATATCATAAAGCATAAGCACACTATATTACATATATTACACCACACGAATAGAACTATCTTATTTCGACTCGCTTGTTTCTTCTTCTTCGGTTTTGGTTCATTTTGCCAAGTTTCTAGGGATATATGATGTTCCCCTAATACGAGCCGTCATTTTCCACATTGGTTTAGAAAAACCTGGTGGTTTAGAGGTTCCCGGGTCATTGTTACAACTTAAGGACTTCGGGGGTTGACGATACATATAAAGTTCATCGGGGTTGGAATTAGATTTCTCTATTTTTATGCCCTTTCCCTTATTATTTTCTTTTGCCTTTTTAAATTCAGTTGGGGTAATTTCTATAACATCATCGGAATTCTCGTCGGAATCCGATTCATCGGAGAATTGGTAATCCTCCCAATATTTTGCTTCCTTGGCGGAAATACCATTGACCATAATTAACCTTGGTCGGTTGGTTGAGGATTCTCTTTTACTTAACCGTTTTATTATTTCCCCCACCAGTTCTATTTCTTCTTCCGGTTCCGATTCTTCTTCCGGTTCCGATTCTTCTTCCGGTTCCGACTCTTCTTCCGGTTCCTCTTCGGGAACTTGTGAATCAGTCCACGAATCATTCCAATTTACATTTGACTCTTCATTATTATTAGGTGAGTCAATGGGACTTGTTCTAGAGGTAGACATCTATCACATAATATCAAACACGTTAAGAGATTAATATATCACATAATATTCATATGTTAAAAATATATAGTTTCCAACAAAAATGATAAGCAATCATTTTTAAAGAAAACACGGTCGAAGTCCAGACTCACTAATGCATCCTAACAAACTCGATAAGACACACTAATGCAAATTTTCTGGTTCTCTAAGACCAACGCTTGGATACCAACTGAAATGTCCCGTTCTTATTGATTAAAAACGTTCCATATTAATTGATTTCGTTGCGAGGTTTTGACCTCTATATGAGACGTTTTTCAAAGACTGCATTCATTTTTAAAACAAACCATAACCTTTATTTCATAAATAAAGGTTTAAAAAGCTTTACGTAGATTATCAAATAATGATAATCTAAAATATCATGTTTACACACGACCATTACATAATGGTTTACAATACAAATATGTTACATCGAAATCAGTTTCTTGAATGCAGTTTTTACACAATATCATACAAACATGGACTCCAAATCTTGTCCTTATTTTAGTATGCAACAGCGGAAGCTCTTAATATTCACCTGAGAATAAACATGCTTTAAACATCAACAAAAATGTTGGTGAGTTATAGGTTTAACCTATATATATCAAATCGTAACAATAGACCACAAGATTTCATATTTCAATACACATCCCATATATAGAGATAAAAATTCATTCATATGGTGAACACCTGGTAACCGACATTAACAAGATGCATATATAAGAATATCCCCATCATTCCGGGACACCCTTCGGATATGATATAAATTCCGAAGTACTAAAGCATCCGGTACTTTGGATGGGGTTTGTTAGGCCCAATAGATCTATCTTTAGGATTCATGTCAATTAGGGTGTCTGTTCCCTAATTCTTAGATTACCAGACTTAATAAAAAGGGGCATATTCGATTTCGATCATTCAACCATATAATGTAGTTTCAATTACTTGTGTCTATTTTGTAAATCATTTATAAAACCTGCATGTATTCTCATCCCAAAAATATTAGATTTTAAAAGTGGGACTATAACTCACTTTCACATATTTTTACTTCGTCGAGAAGTAAGACTTGGCCACTGTTGATTCACGAACCTATAACAATATATACATATATATCAAAGTATGTTCAAAATATATTTACAACACTTTTTATATATTTTGATGTTTTAAGTTTATTAAGTCAGCTGTCCTCGTTAGTAACCTACAACTAGTTGTCCACAGTTAGATATATAGAAATAAATCGATAAATATTATCTTGAATCAATCCACGACCCAGTGTATACGTATCTCAGTATTGATCACAACTCAAACTATACATATTTTGGAATCAACCTCAACCCTGTATAGCTAACTCCAACATTCACATATAGAGTGTCTATGGTTGTTCCGAAATATATATAGATGTGTCAACATGATAGGTCGAAATATTGTATACGTGTCTATGGTATCTCAAGATTACATAATATACAATACAAGTTGATTAAGTTATGGTTGGAATAGATTTGTTACCAATTTTCACGTAGCTAAAATGAGAAAAATTATCCAATCTTGTTTTACCCATAACTTCTTCATTTTAAATCCGTTTTGAGTGAATCAAATTGCTATGGTTTCATATTGAACTCTATTTTATGAATCTAAACAGAAAAAGTATAGGTTTATAGTCGTAAAAATAAGTTACAAGTCGTTTTTGTAAAGGTAGTCATTTCAGTCGAAAGAACGACGTCTAGATGACCATTTTAGAAAACATACTTCCACTTTGAGTTTAACCATAATTTTTGGATATAGTTTCATGTTCATAAAAAAATAATTTTCTCAGAATAACAACTTTTAAATCAAATTTTATCATAGTTTTTAATTAACTAACCCAAAACAGCCCGCGGTGTTACTACGACGGCGTAAATCCGGTTTTACGGTGTTTTTCGTGTTTCCAGGTTTTAAATCATTAAGTTAGCATATCATATAGATATAGAACATGTGTTTAGTTAATTTTAAAAGTCAAGTTAGAAGGATTAACTTTTGTTTGCGAACAAGTTTAGAATTAACTAAACTATGTTCTAGTGATTACGAGTTTAAACCTTCGAATAAGATAGTTTTATATATATGAATCGAATGATGTTATGAACATCATTACTACCTCAAGTTTAGTTGGTAAACCTACTGGAAGTGACAAGAAATGATCTAGCTTCAAAGGATCTTGGATGGCTTGAAAGTTCTTGAAGTAGGATCATGACACAAGAACAAGTTCAAGTAAGATTTTTACTCGAATTAAGATAGTTTATAGTTATAGAAATTGAATCAAAGTTTGAATATGAATATTACCTTGAATAAGAAAGATAACCTACTGTATATAACAAAGGTTTCTTGATCTTAGATGATTACTTGGAATGGATTAGAAAGCTTGGAAGTAAATTAGTAAACTTGAAGGGATTTTTGAATTGTTCTTGAAGTGTTCTTCCTATGATGATTATAGCTTGATTCTTGAAGTGATTTTTGATGAAGATGATGATTAACTACTGGAAAAATACATTCATAATAGTGTGTGTGTGTGTGTTGAGAGAGAATTAGAAAGAGAATTGGAAGTGAAATGGAGTGAATGATGAGTGGTAATTGGTGAGTGGTGAGTGGGGTTAAAAGGAGTTCTAGTTAGTTGACTAGCTCATGGTAGAAGTTAAAATTGATTAGTCATACATGACATAATCAAGAGTGGAATCCCATGCTAGTTCCTATTGGTATATACCTATAGTAAGTACGTTTTGAAGCTGTGTATAATACGGGTAAGAATACGACTAGAATTCTTGATGAAAGAAAAGAATGGAAAAGTAACTGTAACCATTTTCGTTAAGTATGAGTGTTTTGATATATGTCTTGAAGTCTTCCAAAAGTATTTTAATACATCTAAATACACTACATGTATATACATTTTAACTGAGTCGTTAAGTCATCGTTAGTCGTTACATGTAAGTGTTGTTTTGAAACCTTTAAGTTAACGATCTCAATTAATGTTGTTAACCCATTGTTTATTATATCTAATGAGATGTTAAATTATTATATTATCATGATATTATGATATATTAATATATCTTAATATGATATATATACATTTAAATGTCGTTACAACGATAATCGTTACATATATGTCTCGTTTCGAAATCCTTAAGTTAGTAGTCTTGTTTATATGTATATAACTCATTGTTAATATACTTATGGAGATACTTACTTATCATAATCTCATGTTAACCATATGTATATCCATATATATTTCGTCATGTCATTTTTACAAGTTTTAACGTTCGTGAATCGCCGGTCAACTTGGGTGGTCAATTGTCTATATGAAACATATTTCAATTAATCAAGTCTTAACAAGTTTGATTGCTTAACATGTTGGAAACATTTAATCATGTAAATATCAATCTCAATTAATATATATAAACATGGAAAAGTTCGGGTCACTACAAGGGGCAGGTCTGCTGATGGCAGAAAATCAATATATAAATGCCATCATTGTGGATTAGAAGGACATATGAAGAAGAACTGCTATAGATTGAAAGAGGAACAAGATCAGAGCAGTTCACAGTCGAAGAATAAAGGTGGAGAAACATTAGTTACTATCACAGGTGATGTAGCTTATTGTTCAACCCATGATGAGACATGCCTTCACGTCTCACGAGAAGACACGGAATGGGTGGTAGATACTGCAGCATCCTACCACGTGACTCCATACAAGGAATACTTCACAACATACAAAACTGGAGACTTTGGAGCTGTGAAGATGGGAAATTCCAGTTCTGCTGAGATTGTCGGAATTGGTGATGTCAAGATAAAGACGAGTTTCGGGAGCACAATCACTCTGAAGGATGTCCGCCATGTGCCAGATCTTCGACTGAATCTAATTTCTGGAGTAGCTCTAGGAAAACAAGGCTATGATAGTCATTTCTGTAAAGGCACATGGAAATTGTCAAGAGGCGCTATGATAGTCGCTCGAGGACACATTTGTGGCACACTATACAAAACTCATGTGAAGATCTGCACAAACAGCCTTAATGTTGCAGAAAAGGAGGCTTCACAAAATTTATGGCACCAGAGACTCGGTCACATGAGTGAGAAAGGGTTGTCTACCCTAATAAAGAAGGAGCTTATCAATGTATACAAGGATGATGCGCTATATCCTTGCAATCATTGTCTGTTTAGTAAGCAACATAGAGTCTCGTTTAATTTCTCTTCAATGAGAAGATCAGAGTTACTCAGTCTGGTGCACTATGATGTTTGCGGTCCCTTGGAGGTTGAATCAATTGGCGGCAATCGATACTTTTTGACGTTTATCGATGATACTTCTCGAAAGGTGTGGGTATATTTCTTGCGGATGAAGGACCAAGTTTTCGATTACTTCAAACAGTTCCATGTCATGGTAGAACGTGAGACAGGAAAGAAGTTAAAGTGTCTTCGATCCAACAACGGCGGTGAATACTCTTCCAGGCAGTTCGATGCCTATTGCAGATCATATGGAATCTGACATGAGAAGACAGTTCCACGTACCCCTCAACACAATGGTATAGCAGAAAGAATGAACCGAACAATCATGGAACGTGTTCGGAGCATGCTCAGTATGGCTAATCTGCCAAAGCCATTCTGGGGAGAAGCAGTCAGAGCCGCATGTTACTTGATCAACCGATCTCCATCAGTACCACTGAATTTTGAAGTTCCGGAGAAACTTTGATCTGGAAAGGATCCATCATACTCTCACTTAAGAGTATTTGGATGTTTGACGTACGCACATGTATCCAAGGAGCTAAGGCAGAAGCTAGATGTAAAGACTACTCCATGCATATTCATAGGCTATGGAGATGAAGAATTTGGATACAGATTTTGGGATCCAAAGGAGAAAAAGGTGATCAGAAGTAGGGACGTAGTGTTCCATGAAAGCCAGACAATAGAAGATATTGAAAAGCCCACAATATCTCAGAAGTCAAATGTTGCTGCTCAGGTGCCAGAGGCAACAACTGAATCATTCATGAGAAATGATTATACAGTGCAAGAAGAAATGCCAGAAGTAGAAGATAATGAGGAAAATGACGCTGCTGAGCAGGGGGAGCCACAACCCCATCTGCCAGACGTTCCAGGACCATCACAAGGCGAAGATGATGGTGGATCTCCTCAGTATATTCCAGAAGTTCGTAGATCTGAACGAGGTCGAATTCCATCGAGTAGATATCCGGAATCCGAGTACCTTTTACTTACTGAAGATGGAGAACCAGAGAGTTTTCATGAAGCAGTATCTCATAAGGACAAAGAAAAATGGTTGCTCACAATGCAGGATGAGATGGATTCTCTGCAGAAAAATCAAACTTATGAGATTGTAGAACTTCCACGCGGGAAGAAGGCACTGAAAAATAAATGGGTGTTCAAGCTGAAAAAGGATGGCAGCGGAAAAGTAGTGAAATACAAAGCATGGCTTGTAGTCAAAGGATTCCAACAGAAGAAAGGAATTGACTTTGACGAGATATTTTCACCAGTAGTCAAGATGACTTCAATCAGAGTCATACTTAGATTGGTCGCAAGTATGAACTTGGAGCTTGAACAGATGGATGTAAAGACGGCTTTTCTTCATGGAGATTTACATGAAGAAATTTACATGGAGCAGCCAGAAGGTTTTGAGTTTTCAGGAGATAATCTCGTATGCAAGCTGAAGAAAAGTTTGTACGGTTTAAAGCAGGCACCTAGGCAGTGGTACAAGATGTTTGACTCGTACATGGTGAGTCAAGGGTACAAGAAAAATGCAGCAGATGAGTGTGTGTACATTCAGAAGTTTTCGGAAGGAGATTTCGTTGCTCTTTTACTATATGTAGACGATATTTTGATCGTAGGGAAAGATGCAACGAAGATTAACCAGCTGAAGAAGGAACTCTCTAAGTCTTTTGACATGAAAGACTAATGATACCGCAACCCTCATGCGCACCTCATATGCATGCGGGCGCTTAATAGTGTGCGTATGCGTGTGCTTGTGTGCGCTATGCGGTATGCGGATTGTATCTGATTCCTTTGTTCCCGGTACGGCGGTTGCTTAGCTGTCAAGTAAATATCTTTTTCATAATTATATCAGTGATTCGGGGGAGTCAGTTATGGATGAGATTAACGTGATCTGAGACGGTTCTAGAATTAGGGTTTGCCTATAAATACAACCCTAATCATCATTTACCAGACACGGCATATTACGTAACTATCACACACGAGATACATCACGCAAAACAGCATCATTCAGCATCTCTTCAAGGTTAACAGGTTAGTCTTTCGTAAGCTAGTACCTACAACCTTATTTGGGGCCTCTTGATCGACGACCGTTATCAGAGGTGGACTTAATCACTTGGCCACCCCGCCGACATCATCATGTCGTCCAGGGTTATTCACGGTAGCCGGACCGGAGAGCCACGTTCTAAGATCCTTAAACCCCTCCTTATGTATTGAGCAGGCATATTAAACCCCACGGTTAAAATATGCATGATCAAGTGGTGCTTTCATTGAGAGTCGAATTAATTCAAGACTGTTTAATTGCTTTTTCTTTTAAGGTTTTGAATTGTATGACTCGTTATTTACAAAATTTTTGAATTTTTTCTTTAACAGTATCATGACTTCCGAGGAATCATCGGAACATACCCAAAAAGATGTTCAGAACGCACCATCTGGTAGTCAACATACACCGGTTATGACTACGGGGGCCGCTATTCAGGCGGGGTACACGATATACCCTCCACCTATATCCGGCGAACCCTTTCAGAGGTACAAGCCGATATATTCAGACGGGGTTACACCGCCAAGAGCAAACTCACCAGTCACAACCACGCGGCTGAAATTTTCGTCAGTGGATCCAAGGGTCATCTTTGCAGGCACTAGCGGTGGAACAACGGGGCCACATGTGGTTTGCTGCGGCCAGGTACCTATTTACAGTACCACTGTTTCAATACCTCTGCATACGCAGAGCATTCAGCAGAATTCGTCATTTACACCGTTGCAACCTTGGCAACCACCGCGCCCAGTTTCACAATTTTTAACTCCTGCGGATGCGCAGGCGTTACTTAATAGTTAGGGATTTGGTGTCATCCCAGATGCAAACTCTCATTGGGCGCCGATAACAGCGCAGCAGCAAAGCACAGCGCATACAGTTGGGCTTTTAAGTGTGTATCCTCAAGTTTCGCAGATATCTGCGCCACAGGTTTCGCTTCCTTTACAGCCACCTGTGTACTCTGCGTCTTCAAGTTATCCCTCTTTTCCAATGCAGCAGCCTTGGTTATATCCGCAGACGCAGGGTCAACCTTGGCAAAATGTTCAAGGGCAGGCAAATCTTGCAAGTCAATTCATGCAGGCCGCACCTCCTGATATGGTTCACTTATTTTCACAACCTGACTTTGTTCAGGACATGATGAAGCGTTTCTTTGCAAACTTGAAAGGGGATCCTGTTAAACCACCCTTCGAGCTACCGACTACCTTTGACAAGTTTCCTCCGCATATATCCGCATACCCGTTTCCATCAGCACCAAAGATACCTAGCACGTTGGGTACTTACAATGGCCTGACCGATCCAGATGATTTTTTACAGCGTTTCGAAGGCGCAATGCGCACTCAAGGCTGGGTGGATCCGGTTGCGTGTCAGATATTTCCTATGACACTACAGGGTATTGCTCGTGAGTGGTTTAATAAGTTGCCGGCGGGTAGTATTGCCGGGTTTATGGATCTGCGGACAAAGTTGTTACTGCAATATCAGAATCAGAGACCACGCAAGCGCACTCACATTGAATGCCATGATATCGTGCAGAAGCCCAAGGAATCTTTGGGCGAATTTCTCACAAGGTATACTAATGAGTACCTGCGCATACCAGATCTTAAGCCAGAGCAGCAGATTTCAGGGCTCATACATGGTATAAATTCAGAGCGTCACCCGACGCTGGTTAAGCGTTTACGCCATACGGTGCCAGCAACTTATACTGAAGCACTTAAAGAATGCCATGATTATATGCGGAGTGGCGAAGATAATGACATTCCAACAGCTAGCTCACGCAACGAGAGGAAGGACGATGATGATCGTTCGCGCGATCAAAATCGTGGTAACAACTCTCGTGGAAGGTATCCTAGCGGTGGTCCCATCAGGAATGATAAAGGGAAATCAAGTGGCAATTATCGAAACAATAATCAGTGCGGCATCAATAATCAGAACTATGCGCTGCTTAAAAGTTTGTCCAAAACGCCAAAAGAAATTTTGGCAACCGAACCTGTGTGCGCGACCTTTGTGGTCCCAACTCCGCTTACGGAATTTGGTAAGCGGGACAAAACAAAGTATTGTGAATTTCATGACAATTATGGTCACGACACCAATCGGTGTAAAAACTTGATGGAACGGGTTCTGGAGGTGCTTCGCGTGGGCAAATTGGATCATCTAAAACCACCTAAAAAGGACAAGGGAAAGGCCGCAGAAGAGGCTTCAAAGTCTAAGACTTTCGCGTGGCAGAAAGTTGACAAAGCGAAAAATGCCGACTTAACCATTAACATGGTTGACGCAGAGAAAATCAGCCAGCGGAGAAAGTACAATGATCACCAAGATTGGGAGCTTCTCCCAATCACTTTCCCTCTTGTAATGTCAATTGATTCTATTAATGAGCCCATTATCATCAAGTGTCGCATCCCTGATTGCGGAATCCAGGTTAAGCGCATGCATGTTGACACTGGCAGCGGTGTCGATATTATGTATGAGCATTGTTATCGTTTCCTTCCGGCAGAAGTCAAAGCGCAGTTACGCCAGCCTGATATTACGCTATCAGGGTTTCCCGGAGAAAACTCGTGGTCGCTAGGCCGAATAGAATTAATGGTAGAGCTTGCACATGACAGGAACCCGCAGATGATCAGGCATGAATTGGTCGATTTTTATGTAGTTCGTTTAACTTCACGATATAACGCACTGCTAGGGAGAAACTTCATACGGCGTTTCAACATCATACCATCGGTAGTGCATGGTTTGATCAAGTTTCCCACAGTAGGAGGCGTTGCCACGGTTGCGTCACATCAAACAACCGAGTTGTGTGGCTCAGTTGTGCCTATAAGCACTCCTAGCGTGTGAGAACAACTGGCAAATTGTGCAGTCATAGCAAATCGCTTGCATCCGGATAAGCGAATTAAAATCGGCGCAGGCTTGTCAGCCGAAACAAAGGCCAAATTGCATGGAATTTTGTCCGCAAACGCGGATGTTTTCGTGTGGCGTGAGTCAGACATGACTGGGGTTCCGCGTGATATTGCGGAACATAAGTTAAATGTTAATCCATCATTGACACCCGTTAGGCAAAAGAAGCGGCATATGGCTCTAGACCGCAGTGATTGGTTGTGCGCAGAGGTGGACAACCTTGTCAAAGCAAGCATTCTGCGGGAAGTGCGTTATCAGACATGGACTGCAAATCCTGTATTGGTAAAAAAAAGCTGACGGTAACTGGAGGATGTGCGTTGATTTCAAAGATATTAATAAGGCATGTCCCAAGGACAATTACCCTCTCCCGGAGATAGACTGGAAGGTAGAATCACTATCGGGATTTAGGTACAAGTGTTTTCTGGACGCATACAAGGGTTATAACCAAATCTTAATGGCTGAGGAAGATGAGGACAAGACTGCTTTTCATACGCCGCAGGGTATTTATTGTTACATGAAGATGCCTTTAGGTTTAAAGAATGCTGGCGCGACCTATCAGCGTGTAATTGACGCAGCATTCAAGCACCAAATCGGTAGAAATCTTGAAGCGTACGTCGACGACTTGGTAATTAAAACTAACACCGAAGAATACATGCTCACGGACATCCTAGAAACGTTTTCATCTCTGCGCAAGATCAACATGAAGCTTAACCCGCTTAAATGTAGTTTTGGGGAAGAGGAAGGCAAGTTTTTAGGTCATGTGGTGACAGCGCGGGGTATCAAGGCCAATCCCAAAAAGATTGAAGCCATTGATAATTTGCCATCTCCGAAGACAAAGAAAGATGTGCGGAGTCTAACGGGGAAGCTTGCGGCTATCACGCGGTTTCTGTCGAAAGCCGCAGAACGACAGTTACCATTCTTCAATACTTTGAAAAATTGTTTGAAGAAAAAAGACTTCGTATGGACACAGGAAGCAAATCAGCCTTTCAGGAGATGAAAAAGGTGCTTGCAGAATTACCAACACTTACTGCGCCAGTATCAGGAGAAACGCTAACGCTGTACCTCGCGGCATCGAAGGAAGCTGTCAGCTCAGTTCTCATCGCGGATCGCGGAAAGGTAATCCATTAATTTACATGCTTTATTTATATCGCAGAAACTTAACGACTGAGATTTTTCTCAGACGCAAATGCCGGTCTACTTCGTAAGCAAGACGCTGACATCAAGCGAAGTAAACTACTCACCGATAGAAAAGCTTGTATATGCGCTGGTACATACGGCGCGGCGTTTGCGCCGATATTTTCAAGCACATCCAATCGTGGTCCTAACTGATCAACCAATCAAACAGGTTGGTAAACGCCTACTTTGCGGCAATGACCGGGGTTACCGCATTGACTAACGCAATCATTTTTCTTTCAGGTGTTATACAAGCCTGAGATTTCTGGCCGAATGGCTAAGTGGGCAGTTGAATTAGGTGAACATGAAATAAATTTTTCTTCGTGCAGTGCGGTTAAGGGTCAAATACTTGCTGATTACCTAGCAGAATTACCTGCGGATGTCGAGGCATCAGCAGAACATCAGGATCCACCTGCACCAACTTTGTCACCATGGGAATTGTACACCGATGGTGCGTGCAGCGCATCTGGTGCAGGTGCGGGTGTAATTTTAACAGGCTCGGATGGCGAAGAGCATACATACGCACTGCGGTTTAATTTTGCTGTTACAAACAACGAAGCAGAGTATGAGGCTCTGTTAGTAGGTATGCGCATTGCGCATAAGTTAAATGTTAAAATTTTGCACGCTTATGTGGATTCAAAGCTAGTATGCAGTCAAGTCAGCGGAGATTTCGAAGCGCATGACATAGCCATGCAGCAATATCTATCGCTTGTTCACAACCTCGCTGACCAGTTTGAAGCTTTTCAAATCTCCCACGTAATGCGGGGGCAAAATAAGAAAGCGGATGCGCTAAGCAAACTGGCTGCCTTGGCTTTTGATCATATGGGGAAGAAAGTTCTAATAGAAGAACTCAATGCGAAATCCATTGTTATGATGCCTTTAGTGGCACCAGTTGAGGAATCAAGCTCAACATGGATGACGCCCATCGTGGCTTTTCTGCGGGATGGCACTTCTCCTGCAGATTCTGCTGACGCAAAGAAAGTCCGCGTTAAGGCACCGCTGTATGCCCTTGAGGGTAACGTCCTATATCGAAAGAATTATTTGGGACCGCACCTAAGGTGCATTGGCCTGAAAGAGGCGGAGGAAGTTGTACGCGAGGTGCATGAGGTTGCATGCGCACTCCATTCGGGGCACAGGTCCATTATGTCAAAAATAATGCGGCTAGGATATTATTGGCCCACCATGTACGCGGATACTGCACGCATAGTTAAGCAATGTGAATCATGCCAAATACATGCACCTATTAGCAGAGCACCTGCGCATCCAATGATACCAGTCTCCTCACCGTGGCCATTCTGCAAATGGGCAATCGACATAGTCGGACCATTCCCAAAAGGCCGAGGTAATTTTATCATTTATTTTCTTAACATGTTACTCACATCAGTACCTTACGCACATTCTGCACACGCAGGAAACATCAAATTCTTGATTTTTGCAATCGACTATTTCACAAAGTGGGTCGAAGCGAGACCGCTGGCAGCAATCTCAGGAAAAAGGGTGCGAAATTTTGTATGGGAAGACATCGTCTGTCGATTTGGTATACCAAACGAAATTGTTAGCGATAACGGTACGCAGTTCGCGGGTGACCCTTTTCGCAGCTGGTGCGCGGAGCTTAATATTAAGCAAACTTTTACATCTGTTGCGCATCCGCAGGCGAATGGCCAGTGCGAAGTCACCAACCGGGATATAGTAGCTGGAATCAAAGCTAGGTTGGGTCATGGTCGCGTTGGTTGGGTGGATGAACTACCGAAGGTTTTATGGGCGCATAGAACAACACCTAAAGCAAGCACTGGTGAGACCCCGTTCAGTTTGGTCTATGGATCAGAAGCTGTTGTACCCGCAGAAATTGGGGTACCAACGTTCCGCATACAAAATTTTGATGAGCAAAATAACTCTGAAGCTTTGCGGGAAAATCTTAATTTGCTGGAAGAGCGCAGACTCTCTGCGGCTGTCAACGAAGCAAATAACAAGCAAAAAATTGCAAAGTACTATAATCAGCGTGTGCGTTCGCGTTCTTACAAGTGCGGTGACTTGGTTTGGCGTCAGAACGACGCAAGTCATGCGGAGGATACTGGGAAACTGGGCCCCCGTTGGGAAGGTCCATACAGGGTAGCGAAGGCAAACAATACCGGGGCGTACCATCTCGAGACATTAGATGGAAAACCTGTGAAACGCACTTGGCATGCGACGTTATTGAAAAAATGTTATATGTAGCTAGGTGGACCTGATCACTCCAGTTTATTGTAGCACATTATTTTTTCTATGTATTTTTCGTCCGTTTGGATGTGTCGCGGTTATAATTGTGATTAATGCCAATTAAATATTTACTCGCGCATACTTTTGTTGTTTAAATCTTTTTTGTATGCGGTTCCTGCCTACTTAAGGGGTGTCCTCTAGCCCCCGTGCGGCAGAAGCCTGTTTGGTTACAAGGCTAGACGTGAACGGCAGGCAAAGGGAATTGGTTTTCCCCTAGCCAAGCGCCACGCAGACTAGATGGCTGCAAAGTCGACTTAAAAAATTACAAGCATTGGTTTGCTTGTGCGTAATTACTCTCGCATTGGTTTGCTTGAGGAACTCAAAGAATAAAAACATTGGCTTGTTTTTAGTTGCGTTGCTTACCATACAGCTATAGTGCACCTCTAGTACATGACAAAGCGATAACGCAGTAGCTTTCGAGTCTAAATTATTAAAGGGTAATTGTTTAAGTATTGGTTTATTTTACGCAGTAATACCCGCATACGCATGAGTTTTGGTTAACTATGCGCATGGGCATGCGGTTCACCTTTTGTTTTGATTCGCGATATATAAACAAACAAACTACGCATGCATAACAGTAAGATACATATACATTGAATTAAATTATTACATAAGTGGTAATTGTTTCAAATGTCTGCCCGACACGGGACTTAGGGCTCAAAAATACATTTACAATTGCCTGCCTAAGCATAGGACTTACGGCGCAAACCATCACAAACACAAACTAATAATCCTCCTTTAAAAACCCATCGATCGACATGTTCGGGTCCGCAGCTAATGCGTTGATTAGGGGGATAGGGATGGACTTGATGGCTTCTTCCACCTCCATTAACGCTGCAGCCGTTCCCTCTTTTACCTTCTTTTGAACGATGTCGGGGAACGGCGGTGTTAGACCGCAAGCTTGGATTACCTCCTGCACAGCCTTGTTGATTTCATGGTCCCTGACCGCATCAACGTAGGCATTGAACTTGTCGGACACAGGCTCTGAGTCCATCACCTTTTGCGCAATGGTAGGGAGTGCGGTGCGCAGCTTCGCTAGATCCGCCTCTGCCAGCTCGCGGTTGGTTACCGCGTCATCCCTTTCCCTCGTCACTTTCTCAAGCTCCGATCGCAAACGTTCTGCATCCCCCTTCGCCTGCTCAACCGCACCAACCAGCTCACGGCTCTTTTTTCTTTCCTCAATCAGTGCAGTTTTGGTTTCATTCGCGGTCGACTCAACCGCCTTACGCGCCTCCTCGGCAGCATCCCTATCCTTCTTGACCTGATCTACACACGCCTGCAGTAGTCCTAGCTCTACCTCTTTGCGCAAAGCTAGCTGGTATATGCTGGAAGAGCGGCGGACCTTATCCGCAAACATGCCGAAAAATACAAGGCCGTTTTGAATGAAGGCATTGTGCGCCTGGTTAAACGGTAGAGTGGCCAGTTGCTCGCTGAATTCGGTCGAAAAGATTTGCTGCAGGAACGCAGACTGCTCTGCGGCATTTTCCGTGGAAGACTGTGTGAGTTGGCTGAGGTTGGCAAGGCGGAAGCTACCTTGCGGAGGAGTTGGTGTGGAATCGGAATCCACGTGTATTTTCTTATCCTTTGATGTGGCGGAAGCTTGGAGATCTGGGTTGACCCGCGGGGTGGACGGCTGCGTCTCCTCCACATGCTCTGCATATCAGTAAATAGTTATAACGTGAACTTTAGTATGCGGTAAAGGCGCAAGGAATGGACGCTTACCAGTAACGGGGGGAAGTAGTTCTGCGGAGCGTGGCTCGATTGGAACAAAGTTATCGTTCCGCATGTCCTCCCTTTGTTTGGGAGTCATCTTCTTCTTCTTCTGCTGAGCCGCAGAGGTCTCAGCTGCTTTGCGTTTGTTGCCAGATGCCGCAGGCGATTGCTCCGTGTTTTCGCTAGCTTTCTCCTGCTCCAGCTGTACGTTCACATCTTGCTTGCGGAAGGAGATTCCCGCAATCTTTTCCGCAGTCAGCACCTTCTTTGTCATAACCCGTCCTTAACCATAAGAACGTGTTAGATAACGTATGATTTCATTGCAAGGTATTGACCTCTATATGCGACATTTTTTTAAAGAAAAACTGCATATATTATACATTACAAACCATGATCCTTATTTTTGATACAAGCTTTGGACAAAATAAAGATGATTATCGTTTAGCGATAATCTTCGACTTACAAACTTTACAAATGATAATAACAACCCGATTTCTAGCATATTTTACAACACAAGTTCTTGGATATGCAGTCTTATTTTTGACACAAATATGCGTACGCAAGATCCTGCTTAGATTCAACATGATGCAGCGGAAGCTTCTAATTATCACCTGAGAATAGACATGTTTAAAACGTCAACATAAAGTTGGTGAGATATAGGTTTAATGCCGGCAGCGATATAAATATAGACCACAAGATTTCATATATAAACATTTTAATAAAAATATTCTAAGTGGTTGAGCACTTGGTAACCATACTTAACATTTAATCACGTCGCATATTCCCTTTATTATGAAATCTTACTACACCGTACCACGTGTAGTCACGAAACGAAGTACTGTGCAACCGTTGAATACTGGTCGTCCAGTCCGGTTGGGGTTGTCAGGCCCGATAGATCTATCAACAGGATTCGCGTTTACAATACCGCTGTAAATAACAGTTACCAAGCTACAGGGAAGTATGCCAGTGGTACAACTCAACGTAGAATATATTTTTCAGTTACTTGTGTCCATATCGTAAAACATAAAATACATGTATTCTCATCCCGAAATATTTAGAGTTTAAAAGTGGGACTATATACTCACTTTCGTCTTGAAGATATATATATAATTTGACTTGGTCTCCGGTTGATATCACGAACCTATCCATATATAATATATCAATACCTTTTCTTTTTAAACAAACGTCACATATATATACTTGTTATACTTTTAATACTTTGAATAATTCCTTAGTCCGTAGTTAGCAGTTCGTTGTTAGTAATTCAATTTTAATGGTTCATTTTTAGATGTTTAATATACCCGCAATGAAATAAATAAAACCCCCTAACGAAATAAATAAAACCCCATCGTATATGTATTGGTCGAGATTAATCTTGACCCACGGTACCGGTGTTGTCAAATGACGTGTTGCGTACATAAAGTACCGGTGTTGTCAAATGACGTGTTGCGTACAAACATGGGATCTTATGATTAATCTTCTCGTGTTGTTTGCGGGTGATCCTGAACCATATAAAATTGAATTATAAGTACATATATATAAAATATCATGTTATCTTAGAAATATGTGATTTTATTTAATTTTTCCCAATTAATCCCGAAGTTAAACAAGTCTTAGATATCCGATCTCGTTTTGGTCATAGTTTCTTCGTTACAACTCCGTTTTCGTTGATTCAACTTGTCACTTCCTTGGATCGAGTCCCTCTTTAAGACTATGAACTGTAAATACCTTAGTTTGTATTCGAAATCACAGGTCATAGGTCAAACTTTAGTGAAACTTATGAAGTTAATCATTTTCCATCATGTAAACAACCTTAAATGATTATTTTTCTAAAAATACTTATACTTTGAGTTAAATCATGAAATTTTTATGTGTTATCATATTCATAGTAAAAATCATTTTTCCAGAAAATAAACCTCCAATTCAAAGTTTAAGATGGTTTTTAATTATCCAACCCAAAACAGCCCCCGGTTGCACTCCGACGTCGTAAATTCAGTTTTTAAGGTGTTCTTTGAAAAACCAAGTTATACCTTGTTAAATTAGCATATATTTATGATATATTACAGGTCTTGAAGTATTTTAAAAGTTAAGTTAGAAGGATCTATTTAGTTTGCAAACAAGTTTGAAAACATTCAAACTATGTTCTTGTTGTTAAAATTTTATACCACAAAATAAGATAGCTATATATATATATGAATCGAATAAGGTTATGAACATAGATTCTACCTCAAGTTCCTTGGACAAGGTTGTTGTAAAAGAGGAGTAAGAACCTAGAACCAAAAGGGTGATGGAAGTGGATGAAAGATTGGAAGTAAGTTGGTGTTCTTGGAAGGATTTCTTGAAGTGTTTTTGTAAGGTTTTCTTATGAGGTTTAAGTGTTGTTTTTGAAGCTAAATGATGGGGAAAATGCTTGGAGATGATCAAGTATGAAGTTAAGAGTATTTTGAGAGAGAAATGGAAGTGTAAGTATGAGAAAATGGGGTGAAGAAATGGTGTGCATGCATAAAAACGTTTTTAGGTTATAAAGGAAAAAAAAGATACCTAACTTTGTTTTCTTGCTAAATAATTCATGCTACTTGACAAATGGTTGGTTCCACATGTTTCTTAATCATTTAAGGCTGCTAAGGAGCAGATTTTTATTGGTATATACCAATAGTAAATACATCTAGAAGCTGCGTATGATACGGGTACATATACCCTAGGTATACGTATAGAAATCTTTGAGAAAACGGAACGAGGATTCAAATATAGCTATCTTTTGTAAATATACTTATATTGTTTTATGTATTTAAGTCTTTAAAAGTGATTAAATACATTACTTATACGATATATGTATAAACATTATAGGTCATAAGTATTTAAGTCAAATAACGTTACGTATGGTTATCGTTTTGAAAACTTAAGTTAGTAGTTTCAAAATATACTTATAACTTATTGTTATTAATACAAAATGAGATATTAAAACATTCTTAGGTCATGTTAAATATGTATATATACATATATATACACAAACGTATAATTATCATATATTGTATAGTTCGTGATATCATCGGTCAAACTAGACGGTCAAACGTTGTGTAAAACTCTTTTCGAAAAACATAAGTCTCGACAATTTGGATTGCTTATCATGTTGGTAAGGTTTAATTTATGTAAATATTAATCTTATAAGTATAGAACGATCGAAAAAGTGCGGGTCGTTACATTACCTCCCCGTTAAATAAATTTCGTCCCGAAATTTTAAAATTGTACCTATTTTGCGTCATCGAGAAACAAGTGTGGATACTTTTGTTTCATCTGATCCTCTCGTTCCCAAGTAAACTCAGGACCTCTTCGAGCATTCCAACGAACCTTAACGATCGGTATGTTGCTCTGCTTGAGCTGTTTAACTTCACGGTCCATGATTTCGATTGGTTCTTCGATGAATTGTAGTTTCTCATCGACATGGATTTCTTCAAGAGGAATGGTGAGATCTTCCTTTGCAAGACACTTCTTAAGGTTCGAGACGTGAAAGGTATTATGTACTCCGGCGAGTTGTTGCGGTAACTCGAGTCGATAAGCTACCGGTCCAATGCGTTCAATAATCTTGAACGGGCCTACGTACCTTGGGTTCAGTTTACCCCTTTTGCCGAAACGTATTACACCTTTCCATGGTGACACTTTTAACATAACCATGTCACCGATCTGAAACTCTAATGGTTTCCTTCGAACATCGGCGTAGCTCTTTTGGCGACTACGGGCTGTTTTCAATCTCTCCTTAATTTGTACTATCTTTTCAGTAGTTTCATGTATGATCTCGGGACCAGTTAATTGTCGATCTCCTACTTCATTCCAACAGATAGGAGATCTACACTTCCTTCCATACAGTGCTTCGAATGGTGCAGCTTTAATGCTCGCATGATAACTATTATTATACGAGAATTCTGCTAACGGTAGATATTTATCCCATCCGTTTCCAAAATCGATCACACATGCCCTGAGCATGTCTTCAAGAGTCTGAATTGTTCTTTCACTTTGCCCGTCGGTTTGCGGATGATATGCAGTACTCATATCCAAACGAGTTCCTAGTGCCTCCTGTAGTGATTGCCAGAACTTTGAGGTAAATCTACTATCACGATCAGATATAATGGAAATAGGTATTCCATGCCTTGAAACTATTTCCTTTATATATAATCGTAATAATTTCTCCATTCTATCCGTTTCCTTTATAGGCAAGAAATGTGCAGATTTGGTAAGACGATCAACAATCACCCAAATGGTGTCGTATCCCCAGGCAGTCTTTGGTAACTTCGTGATGAAATCCATGGTAATACCATCCCATTTCCATTCTGGGATTTCTGGTTGTTGAAGTAACCCTGACGGCTTTTGGTGTTCTGCTTTGACTTTGGAACAAGTTAAACACTCCCCAACATATGTTGCAACGTCTGTCTTTAAATTAGGCCACCAATAATGTGTCTTAAGATCTTGGTACATCTTTCCAACTCCAGGATGTATCGAGTATCTTGTCTTATGTGCCTCGTTCAATATCAACTTCCTTAATCCACCCAACTTCGGTACCCAAATACGGTTTGCAAAATATCGAATTCCGTCTTCCCGTATAACGAGTTGCTTCTCATACTTCTTCATTATTTCATTTCTTATGTTTTCTTTAGTAAGTGCTTCTCGTTGAACTTCTTTGATTTGTGAGTTGAGATTCATGCGAATTTTTATGTTCATCGCTCGTACTCGAATTGGTTCTCGTTCCTTTCTGCTTAAAGCGTCAGCCACCACGTTCGCCTTCCCGGGATGATAACGAATTTCACAATCATAGTCGTTTATCAGCTCGACCCACCTACGTTGCCTCATGTTCAGCTGTTTTTGATCGAAAATATGTTGAAGGCTTTTATGATTAGTAAACACAGTGCATTTAACCCCATACAAGTAGTGTCTCCATATCTTCAATGCAAACACGACTGCTCCCAGTTCTAGATCATGCGTCGTATAATTCCGCTCGTGAATCTTTAATTGTCGGGATGCGTATGCAATAACTTTCTTCCGTTGCATAAGAACGCAACCAAAACCTTGTCGCGAAGCGTCACAATATATTTCAAAATCATCGTTCCCTTCTGGTAACGATAAAATAGGCGCCGTAGTCAACTTCTTTTTCAGTAATTGAAATGCACTCTCCTACTCAGAAGTCCATTCATATTTCTTCCCTTTTTGCGTTAACGCTGTCAACGGCTTAGCTATTCGGGAAAAATCTTGAATAAACCTTCTATAATAACCGGCTAAACCCAAAAATTGGCGTATCTGCATTGGTGTCTTAGGAGTCTCCCATTTTTCAATGGCTTCAATTTTTGTTGGATCAACCTGAATTCCTTTGCTACTAACAACGTGGCCAAGAAATTGCACTTCTTTCAACCAGAAAGCACATTTAGAAAATTTAGCATATAGCTGTTCTTTTCTCAACAACTCTAATATCAACCTTAAATGCTGCTCATGCTCTTGCTCACTCTTGGAATAGATAAGAATATCATCAATGAAAACGATAACAAACTTATCTAAATATGGACTACAAACTCGATTCATGAGGTCCATGAATACAGCTGGCGCATTCGTCAATCCAAACGGCATGACCAAAAATTCGTAATGACCATAACGTGTCCGAAAAGCAGTTTTCGGTATATCTTCTTCTTTGACACGTAATTGATGATAGCCCGATCTTAGGTCAATTTTCGAGTACACACATGATCCTTGGAGTTGATCAAATAAGTCGTCAATTCTCGGTAGTGGATACCGATTCTTGATAGTTAACTTATTTAATTCACGATAATCTATACACATTCGGAAAGATCCGTCTTTCTTCTTGACGAATAAAATTGGAGCTCCCCACGGTGAAGTACTTGGTCGTATGAATCCACGATCCAGTAATTCATTTAACTGACTCTGAAGTTCTTTTAACTCGGACGGTGCAAGTCTATATGGAGCACGGGCAACCGGTGCAGCTCCTGGTACAAGATCTATTTGAAATTCTACAGATCTAAATGGAGGTAATCCCGGCAACTCTTCCGGAAATACTTCAGGAAAATCTCTTGCCACAGGCACGTCATTGATGCACTTCTCTTTTTCTTTCTTTTCGACTTTATTAACATGTGCTAAGATAGCATAGCACCCTTTCTTCAAGCACTTTTGAGCTTTCAAATAACTAATGAGTTTTAGCTTTGAGTTACCCTTCTCTCCATAAATCATTACTGGCGTTTTATTCTTACGAGGAATGCGAATTGCCTTCTTGGCGCACACAACTTCAGCTCCTATTTTGGACATCTAGTCCATGCCGACTATTACATCAAAACTTCCTAATTCTACGGGTATCAAATCAATCTTAAATGTTTCTCCGGCTAAATTTATTTTACAATCACGGCAAATTTTATCGGCTTTAATTAGTTTACCATTAGCTAACTCAATCATGTACTTAGCATCTAGAGGTAATGATGAACAATTCAATTTAGCGTGAAAGTCTCTACACACGTAACTTCTATCAGCACCAGTATCAAATATAATAGATGCGGATAAGTTATTAATGGTAAACGTACCAGTAACAAGCTCCGGGTCTTCACATGCCTCTCTAGCATTAATAACAAATGCTCTCCCACGTGCAGGTCCGATATTCTTCTCTGGATTCGGGCACTGGCTCTTATAGTGACCTTGTTTTCCACACCCAAAACAAGTAATGGTAGCCAAAGCAGTTCTATTTGCATTGGTGGCAAGAGTTTTGGTACCATTTGTATTTGTAACGAGAGCCCTACAATCTTCAGCAAGATGACCCTTTCGATTACATTTGTTGCATACCACATTACAGTAACCAGAGTGATGTTTGTGGCATCGGTTGCATAAAGGATTTTGTCCTTTATAACCAAAGCTTAAACCACTACCCGCACCTTGCGTGTTTTCTTGTTTCTTAAAAGATTGTTGTTGGTTACCTCGATCATAATTTCCATTCCACTTTCTTTTGTTACCTGATACCTTCACATCAGTATTGGATACTTTCTTATCCATGATGACCTGATCCATTAGCTCGTTTGCCATGGTTATAGCTTCATGAATTGTTTTAGGTTTCGATGCTGTAACATTTGCCTTGACCTTTTTGGGCAAACCATCTTTGTACATTTCAATCTTCCGTTCTTCGGTTGGAACCAATTCAGGACATAGCAAAACTAATTACATGAATCGCTGATTGTAGTTGGTGATTTCAGTACCAATAACCTTCAGACTTCGTAACTCATCTTCCAACTTCCTAACCTCGTTCCTTGGACAATATTCGTTGATTAACATTGTTTTGAATTCTTCCCACGGAGTATCATAAGCTACATCTCCTCCTACAGCCTTCACATAATTTCTCCACCACGTGAGTGCACTATCTTGTAAAGTGCACGATGCATACTTGGTCATGTCCTTTTCAACACAACCACTGATTTTAAACACAGTCTCCATCTTTTCTATCCACCGGGTTAAACCGATCGGTCCTTCTGTTCCACTGAATGATGAGGGCTTGCAAGCTTGAAAAGTTTTGTAAGTGCACCCCACACGAGGATTTGGGTTAACTGCAGCACCTCATGCAGCCTCGACCCATAACATTCTGTCGTTCACTCGCTGATTGATGAGTTCCTGGATTTCTTGTTCCGTCATTCGGTTCAATCGCGCCATATTCTTCTATAAGAATGAAAAGAAAATAATTATTCACATGGAATATTATAGATGTAGTGTATATTTACAGTACATTATAGCTTATTAATAATATGAACCAGGTATTATTATAAAAGCCTTTTCTTCTTATTAGCGTTTTATAATTATATCTAGGGTAGTACCTACCCGTTAATGTCCATACTTAATAGCTTAGTACAGAATCAATTACTACCATCTAAATAATACTTAACCATGGAAAATTATTGCATTTCACACTTCACTATTTTACATATGCTTATCTTACATCGAACATTAAACAAACCACACTAATAATATTATACAAAACATTATATGATCCCATGGTTTAATACGGCAGCGCATCGTTTGGTCTATTTTCTAGGACGTTTAGGTTCAAAGAATCGCTTAACGCTTATCCTGGCTGTCTGCCTATATTTTGGCTGTGGGACTAAAGAACTGGATGCCGGGATAGAACGAATAGGAATAGCGGGAATAGGGGTGGTAGTGTCTAGTGGAGTTGGTGCCACATCATCCTTACTAAACTCGGGATTTGAATTTTCTAATTCATTAGCCTTTCGTTTCTTTCCTAGTTCGAACTCGTCTTTTGTAATTTCCTGTATTTCTTCCTCGGGTTCACTTTCCTCCTCGGGTTCACTTTCCTCCTCGGGTTCACTTTCCTCCTCGGGTTCACTTTCCGGGTTCTCTATAGTCGGTTCATCCGGAATTTGTGAGTCTTCCCCAAAGATATTATTTTCGTCATCGGATAGGTTAATGACTGGAACACCATCTGAAGATTCTGGTTCGGAGTCGCTGAACGTGATGACAAGTTTTGAGCCCAACATCTATCACACAACAACTAACCCATTAGTACTACATAATATTTACATATAAATTTTAACCAACAATGATAAGCAATGGTTTTTAAATCAGACCCGGTCAAAGTCCAGACTTACTAATGTATCCTAACGACTTATCAGTTAGACACACTAATGCAAACCTGGTTCGCTAAGACCACCGCTCTGATACCACATGTCATAACCCGTCCTTAACCATAAGAACGTGTTAGATAACGTATGATTTCATTGCGAGGTATTGACCTCTATATGCGACATTTTTTTAAAGAAAAACTGCATATATTATACATTACAAACCATGATCCTTATTTTTGATACAAGCTTTGGACAAAATAAAGATGATTATCGTTTAGCGATAATCTTCGACTTACAAACTTTACAAATGATAATAACAACCCAATTTCTAGCATATTTTACAACACAAGTTCTTGGATATGCAGTCTTATTTTTGACACAAATATGCGTACGCAAGATCCTGCTTAGATTCAACATGATGCAGCGGAAGCTTCTAATTATCACCTGAGAATAGACATGTTTAAAACGTCAACATAAAGTTGGTGAGATATAGGTTTAATGCCGGCAGCGATATAAATATAGACCACAAGATTTCATATATAAACATTTTAATAAAAATATTCTAAGTGGTTGAGCACTTGGTAACCATACTTAACATTTAATCACGTCGCATATTCCCTTTATTATGAAATCTTACTACACCGTACCACGTGTAGTCACGAAACGAAGTACTGTGCAACCGTTGAATACTGGTCGTCCAGTCCGGTTGGGGTTGTCAGGCCCGATAGATCTATCAACAGGATTCGCGTTTACAATACCGCTGTAAATAACAGTTACCAAGCTACAGGGAAGTATGCCAGTGGTACAACTCAACGTAGAATATATTTTTCAGTTACTTGTGTCCATATCGTAAAACATAAAATACATGTATTCTCATCCCGAAATATTTAGAGTTTAAAAGTGGGACTATATACTCACTTTCGTCTTGAAGATATATATATAATTTGACTTGGTCTCCGGTTGATATCACGAACCTATCCATATATAATATATCAATACCTTTTCTTTTTAAACAAACGTCACATATATATACTTGTTATACTTTTAATACTTTGAATAATTCCTTAGTCCGTAGTTAGCAGTTCGTTGTTAGTAATTCAATTTTAATGGTTCATTTTTAGATGTTTAATATACCCGCAATGAAATAAATAAAACCCCCTAACGAAATAAATAAAACCCCATCGTATATGTATTGGTCGAGATTAATCTTGACCCACGGTACCGGTGTTGTCAAATGACGTGTTGCGTACATAAAGTACCGGTGTTGTCAAATGACGTGTTGCGTACAAACATGGGATCTTATGATTAATCTTCTCGTGTTGTTTGCGGGTGATCCTGAACCATATAAAATTGAATTATAAGTACATATATATAAAATATCATGTTATCTTAGAAATATGTGATTTTATTTAATTTTTCCCAATTAATCCCGAAGTTAAACAAGTCTTAGATATCCGATCTCGTTTTGGTCATAGTTTCTTCGTTACAACTCCGTTTTCATTGATTCAACTTGTCACTTCCTTGGATCGAGTCCCTCTTTAAGACTATGAACTGTAAATACCTTAGTTTGTATTCGAAATCACAGGTCATAGGTCAAACTTTAGTGAAACTTATGAAGTTAATCATTTTCCATCATGTAAACAACCTTAAATGATTATTTTTCTAAAAATACTTATACTTTGAGTTAAATCATGAAATTTTTATGTGTTATCATATTCATAGTAAAAATCATTTTTCCAGAAAATAAACCTCCAATTCAAAGTTTAAGATGGTTTTTAATTATCCAACCCAAAACAGCCCCCGGTTGCACTCCGACGTCGTAAATTCAGTTTTTAAGGTGTTCTTTGAAAAACCAAGTTATACCTTGTTAAATTAGCATATATTTATGATATATTACAGGTCTTGAAGTATTTTAAAAGTTAAGTTAGAAGGATCTATTTAGTTTGCAAACAAGTTTGAAAACATTCAAACTATGTTCTTGTTGTTAAAATTTTATACCACAAAATAAGATAGCTATATATATATATGAATCGAATAAGGTTATGAACATAGATTCTACCTCAAGTTCCTTGGACAAGGTTGTTGTAAAAGAGGAGTAAGAACCTAGAACCAAAAGGGTGATGGAAGTGGATGAAAGATTGGAAGTAAGTTGGTGTTCTTGGAAGGATTTCTTGAAGTGTTTTTGTAAGGTTTTCTTATGAGGTTTAAGTGTTGTTTTTGAAGCTAAATGATGGGGAAAATGCTTGGAGATGATCAAGTATGAAGTTAAGAGTATTTTGAGAGAGAAATGGAAGTGTAAGTATGAGAAAATGGGGTGAAGAAATGGTGTGCATGCATAAAAACGTTTTTAGGTTATAAAGGAAAAAAAAGATACCTAACTTTGTTTTCTTGCTAAATAATTCATGCTACTTGACAAATGGTTGGTTCCACATGTTTCTTAATCATTTAAGGCTGCTAAGGAGCAGATTTTTATTGGTATATACCAATAGTAAATACATCTAGAAGCTGCGTATGATACGGGTACATATACCCTAGGTATACGTATAGAAATCTTTGAGAAAACGGAACGAGGATTCAAATATAGCTATCTTTTGTAAATATACTTATATTGTTTTATGTATTTAAGTCTTTAAAAGTTATTAAATACATTACTTATACGATATATGTATAAACATTATAGGTCATAAGTATTTAAGTCAAATAACGTTACGTATGATTATCGTTTTGAAAACTTAAGTTAGTAGTTTCAAAATATACTTATAACTTATTGTTATTAATACAAAATGAGATATTAAAACATTCTTAGGTCATGTTAAATATGTATATATACATATATATACACAAACGTATAATTATCATATGTTGTATAGTTCGTGATATCATCGGTCAAACTAGACGGTCAAACGTTGTGTAAAACTCTTTTCGAAAAACATAAGTCTCGACAATTTGGATTGCTTATCATGTTGGTAAGGTTTAATTTATGTAAATATTAATCTTATAAGTATAGAACGATCGAAAAAGTGCGGGTCGTTACATTCTTCATCCTCATTTCTGCAAAGATACGCGCATGCGTTAGATAATATACATACAAAAACAGTTTAGTACGCGATTATACTATTCCTACCCTTTCCATCCGGTTCGACTATGGCTGGGCGCACATCCTCCCATGGCCAGTGTGCGGATATCTTCCCTAGCCGCAGCATTACGTTCCCATATGATCGATGCACTAGCTGTGCGTTTGCACACTCCGCTAATAGTTTCCTTTCATCCTCATCCAGGGCGGGGGTCTTGTTTACATCCTTCTCCACCTTCTCGAACCATATCAGCATTTGCGGGAAGTTTGCACTCACCACAGTTTGGTCGATGAAAAAGAATGTCTCTTTCCAATTCCCCGCATTCGATTTTGGGGTCTTGGTGAAGTTTTGACGAGCGAAGAAGGTGAACCACGATTTGTGGTGGTGGGCTAGTCGGTATAAATGGCAAAACACCTTCAACAGGGGCACTTTCTTGAGTGCAACGCACCACATCTCGAACAAGACTATTTTTCCTATAGCGTAAGGGTGTAACTGACCTAATCCGACCTTAAAGTGATCTAGCACGCCCATAAAAAATCAGTGGGAGGAACCCTAAAGTTGCCATGCTTAAAAGCATGTTCGTAAATAGCCACCTTTTTCTCCAGTGGCTCGTGGGCTCGCTGATTGGACAAAGGGGGCACCGAATTGTACTTGGCTAAGGGAGGATACTGTTTCACTAAGTAATCTATGTGCTTCTGCTCTATAACAGACTCTACACTATCTACATACGTCTCGTTAGCTTTAGTCATTTTCTAGGAGTAATCGGATGAATACTAACCTTTAAATGGTGGCCGAAATGTTTGATTTTTGATCGGAATTCAAATTGGCAGCGTAACGAGGAAGCTTGAAGCAGGAAAGTGGAAATGAGCTGCAAAATGGGGTATTTATAGGGAAGATTGGGAGTCATGGGATGGAGTGGTGTGATCGTGGTTGTACACGTGTAACGCAATCGACGGGTAGCATTTTATTTACTCGCGTGGATGCCAGTTGGGTATGATTACATGCACGCGCGTGGTTGGCACGCGCCTGACACACTGACACTTTATGTCATGTCCGCCGAATGGGCTTCTGCGATTGTGACAGGCATTTAATGGCATCGAGGCGCACGCGGAATATTAAATGCTAGCCGTTTTCTTGTTTTTTCCGCTTAATAGTTTGATGTCATGTGTCATGCGTCATATAACATCAAACTGGGGGGACATAATGATACCGCAACCCGCATGCGCACCTCATATGCATGCGGGCACTTAATAGTGTGCGTATGCGTGTGCTTGTGTGCGCTATGCGGTATGCGGATTGTATCTGATTCCTTTGTTCCCGGTACGGCGGTTGCTTAGCTGTCAAGTAAATATCTTTTCCATAATTATATCCGTGATTCGGGGGAGTCAGTTATGGATGAGATTAACGTGATCTGGGACGGTTCTAGAATTAGGGTTTGCCTATAAATACAACCCTAATCATCATTTACCAGACACGGCATATTACGTAACTATCACACACGAGATACATCACGCAAAACAGCATCATTCAGCATCTCTTCAAGGTTAACAGGTTAGTCTTTCGTAAGCTAGTATCTACAACCTTATTTGGGGCCTCTTGATCGACGACCGTTATCAGAGGTGGACTTAATCACTTGGCCACCCTGCCGACATCATCATGTCGGCCAGGGTTATTCACGGTAGCCGGACCAGAGAGCCACGTTCTAAGATCCTTAAACCCCTCCTTATGTATTGAGCAGGCATATTAAACCCCACGGTTAAAATATGCATGATCAAAGACTTAGGACATGCTCAACAAATTTTGGGAATGCAGATTACCCGAGATAGGAAGAATAGAAGGTTATGGCTATCTCAGGAGAAGTATATTGAACGAGTCCGTTCACGATTCAATATGAACAATGCCAAACCTGTTAGCATTCCATTAGCCAACCATTTCAAGTTAAGTAAAAGATCATGTCCCTCATCCATGGAAGAGATCGGGGAGATGTCATCAATACCATATTCTTCAGCGGTTGGAAGTTTGATGTATGCAATGGTGTGTACGAGGCCTGATATTGCTCACGCAATGGGAACAGTGAGTCGTTTTCTCTCTAACCCCGGGAAAGAGCGTTGGAATGCGGTAAAATGGATTCTCAGGTATCTTAAAGGTACAACGAAGATATGTCTTTGTTACGGGGGAGCTGATCCAATCTTGGAAGGCTATACGGATGCTGATATAGCTGGAGATCCTGATAGTAGGAAATCTACTTCAGGATTCATTTACACTTTTGCAGGAGGAGCTGTTTCATGGCAGTCAAGACTACAGAAGTGTGTTGCATTATCCACAACCGAAGCAGAATATATTGCTGCCGTAGAAGCTGGAAAAGAAATCTTGTGGTTAAAGCGCTATCTACAAGAATTTGGAATCAAGCAAAAGGAGTACAATGTACATTGTGACAGTCAGAGTGCTCTAGATTTGAGCAAGAACTCCATGTACCATTCCCGTACAAAACATATTGATATCCGCTATCATTGGATACGAGAGGTAATTGATCGACAACTGTTGAGACTAGTGAAGATCCATACAAAGGAGAATCCTGCGGATATGTTAACAAAGGTGGTGACTCGAGAGAAGGTAGAGTTATGCAGAGACATAACCAGAATGTTTTCTATGGATACGTCTGGAGGGGGAGAATTGATGATCTCCAGTCGTATCTTCTAGATGTTTCCATTCTAGCCGTAATCTAGATTTTTCTAGATGTTCAAAGAAGCCGGTTGAAGAAGCAAAGTTGGAAACAATTACGGCTAGCCACTTGTTTGACAACTCATATGGAAGTATTCAAATTGGAAACGATTACGGCTAGCCACCTTTTTATGCGTTCACACCAATCCCGTTCACACTTTTCCACCTCCTCAAATTTTTCCTATAAATAGAGGTGGAAACCTTCATTGTAATTCATTCAGAAAAGTGTAATCACACCTAGTTAGTGTGTGTGAGTTTAAGTGTAATCCTAACCAAGAGTGAATACATCCTAGATAGTGGTGAGATTCCTAGTGTGTTAGTTTGAGAGTGTTTTTTGTGTTTTTGAGTTTTGTAATACTCTGTAATCTATTCTTGTGAGTAATAGAGTTATTTTCTCTCAAATTTGTATCTCCCAACGTCCAGGCGATCCTCTCTTCCCAATAAAACCTACATATTTTGCCTCAAAACCTTCAAATTTTGCCAACAATTCTCCAACTTTTGCCCCAAAACCTTCAAATTTTGCCAAAAACCTTCATAATTTGCTTAAAAACCTCAATTTTTTGCCCCAAAACCTCCATATTTTGTCCAAAAAAATTGCTAAGGTTTTAATTTTTTTTTCCCCCTGGTAAAAAAAATCCTAGGTCCGCCATTTGACACAACCAAACCGTTACCTCCACAATCTCCAATTATGTTTGGGTCTGCTTTTCCAGTAGGCCACAAGAAGTTCACCACTTTGTATTAAACCAGCCAAGATTTCATCTATACGATCTTTGACAACAGTACGCAGACATCTTAATGAAACGTACAGTACAGATTTTGGGGGCTTGGAGTCGAGCCATGAGAAGTAATTTGATTCTGCGGGGGTAAATCGCGTTGGAGTTGGAAAAGGGGTAAGTTTGGGCCAATGGTGTACATAGGTTTATGAAAATGGTCTACAATAGCATCAATGGCATCGGCTTCTAGCTCATAAACTGTGGCTAACAGAAGAGAATCTGCTCTTTTGTTCAGGTCATGAAGAGTATGTGGAATGTATTTGAGTAAATCGTCTGACTATGGAAGGTCTTCCAAGTTGATTGGAGCTAAACCAGGTATAGTATCGACAAATTCTTCTACGCTTCCTGAGTATGTTAATAATCATGCATTATTATTAAAGGTTAAACATGGTCACGAATACTAAATTTTTCAATTTTTCTTTCATAGCATAAGAAGAAATGAACAATGAGAACATTAAGATGCAAAAACTAATTAACTGGTCTATTCAAACACTGTTTCACTCTTAAGATGTTGCAATAGGTTTGTTAACATGAATATATATTTGCATCAAGTCTGTTTAGCAGATATTGCATTGCAAAGAAGAAGTTACTATCAATCTCATCAGCTACCTTGTATAGGAAAACTTAAAATTGATCAAGGAGTAAAAGAGAAGCCTGGGGTTTCATTAATCATACTCCCTCCGTCCCAAAAAAACTGTCAACCTTTCTATTTTTGCTTGTCACAAAATTATTGTCCCTTTCTCTAAATAACCATTAAATATCATTAAAGTTGCAATTATGTCCCTTTTAATTTTGGAAATTCAACTTTAAATATATTAATTAATTTATTGGTTACTCTTTATAATTACATTAAATGAAGGGCAAATTACACAATTCATTACTATATCTTAAATCGAACAAAAAGTCAAACGAGACTGTTTTTTTTGGGACGGATGGAGTAATAAACAAAGTAATCAATACGATTTCATGGTATTTTCAGCATATTAGACATAATACCAACATTAATCACTAACTTTAAGGTCAACCTGAGGTGTATTACTATTAATAAACTCTTACAGCTCAAGATAGCCTAGTGATGGGTCCCGACTTTCTCACATGAGGTCTCAGGTTCAAGCTGGTATATCTTGGAGAGAGTCGGAAACCGTCACGGGTGAACCGAATTAGACGGTGTATATCTTTATTAAAATACTTATGACTCGTCGGCTCGCAGTTGCCTGAACAGTGAACACTAATCTCTTTACCCGTTTTAACTACTACACCTGAAATTACACTTATCAAGCTATTCAATACAATTCCTCAAACAGAAATGGATCTGTCATCTCAGAGCTATCTACAACACTGCAGTTACCTCACGTAGTGTACTTAACAATACGTAAGTAAAACAGAATTAGCAGTTAGTTTGTTTAATTACCTGATTAGCTAGTTAGCTCAAGTGGAGGTTCGCAATTAGATTTGTCCTCTGAGTGTATTATAAACAGATACTTTTAACGTGTACCTTAACTTACTGTCATTCATTCAGTTTCATTACAACAACAAGCATTCTATTCTAATAGAAGATAAATAACTAAACAAATTGAATCTGTTGTGGTAATTAATAACAAATTGAATCGGTTAGAGAGAAGGTGACAGAGGTTTAAGAGAGGGAAAATGTGGCCTCTGCTTGGATATGGCACAACTATCACTTGATTCATTCTGAATTTTGAAATGATGTTTACAGTTTGTGAAATTGATTTTGTACTATATAGGGAGGTAATATAGTAAATTACTCCGTAGTTATTAGTCAGAAATTATTTGTGATTTACAGTAGTTTTTAAAATATCTATCTATTGCGTTTTCAAAATAATGAAAATATATGTATCATATGCTCTACTCATGGTTTTTGGGTGATTATTTGTTAGAGGAAAAAAAAAATCATAAATAACGTATGACAAAATATATTTTCCCTCTTATATATATATATATATATATATATATATATATATATATATATATATATATATATATATATATATGCAGGATCAATAGGGAAGTAACCAATCGGGGGGAAGCAAAATTTTTTTTTTTTTCGTTTTTTTTTTGAATTTTTTTTTCCGGCATCAAGATCACACGAAAATATGAATATTTAGAAGGGACACTTCGTGATGAATGTTATTATTTAGGCGGGAAAACGATCGACAAAAATAACATTCAAGATAATATTGTTCGTGAAGAATATGAACGTTTTTTTTCTTCATGTTTTGTGAAGTAAAATTTAGCCCGATTTAGAGTTTAGGGTTTAGGGTTTGGTGTTTTGGGTTTATTCCATAAACTCAAAACACCAAACCCTAAACACTAAACCCTAAACTCTAAACCGTTCGTGTTAAAAACTCAATCTAAATCCTAAATCTAAACCTTAAATCTAAACCCTAAACCCTAAATTTTTAAACCCTAATATCTAAACCCTATAAACCCTAATATCTAAACCCCAATAGCTAAAATGTAACGACCCTGGAATTTCCAACGTTTATTTATTAATAATTATTATTAATACTTGTGATTTAACGAATGTATGTTATTACATTTACTTGTTACTTTGATTGATCATACTTGACTTTAAATGCCCGAAACGTCTTTGTGACACACGAAACTTTCACGAATAATATTTTTAGAATATTATTTACATTCATGATTATTTTTATTAATCATTTTAATTAACTAAGGTTATTAGTTAATTACTTGGGCTTTAATTGGATTAATTTGTTAATTAATGGAACTTGGGCTTTTATTAGTGTTATTGGACTTAAAAGTCCACCCTACATCTTTTATGGACTCTTTAGCCCAACTCACATGTAACTAGTCCATTAAGGTTTAGAAACTAGCTTAGTTTGTAATGAAAGACTTGTTACATGTTACTTACAACTAGTCCCCCGTTACATGTTACTTACAACTAGTCCCCATGCAAGCACCCTTAATGACCACCTTTTAAGCCTTTACATGTAAGAGTCTAGTGGACTAATCCTTCCCTCTTTTGGATGTGTAAACCGTCGGCACCTAGGGAGTGCAAGAGAGGATTCAAATTTTTTTTTTATTACTTATCAACTAGCTTTCTTTCATTACTCTCTCACTTTTACACACACACACACAAAAATACTTGCATCTTTCCTCTCAACTTTCTCTCCATTCTTGTAAGTAACATGAACATTTTCTCCTCTCCTTTTCCTTGCTCAAAACCGTAACCTTACACCTCTCATCATCATTCTTTTGTTGTTAATTTGTTACTTATTCTTTGTTGTATTTTACATACTTGTTATTTTAGTTATTACTTACTAGTATTTAAGAATCAAACTCTTTAGTTTGATTCTTCATTTTATCTTGTATTTACAAGAACAAAATAGAACAAAACTTCCTAGTTTATGTTCTACATATAATGTCCTAAAAGATTTAAGGTTCATGTGTTGTAAAATCATACTTGTAATTCATGTTGTAAACTTAAAAGTTTACATTCTTAAAGATCAAGACTTTGGCTTGAATCTTTAAAGTATGAACAACAATGAACTAGTTACTTGTTTATTTAGGTTATTTCTTCATTTTATGTACTTTAAAGTCGTGATTTGGTCAAGTATTACTAGTTAATCTTGATCTTATTTTTCTTGAACAAAAGTTAACTTGAAAGTTCAAGAACATGGAAGTGTAACTCTTTAGTTATAGCTTCATACACTTGTGTTAGATTTAACTTAATAACTTTAGATCTAGACCTTTGGGTCTTGGATCTTCAAGATCTAACTAAGAACTATGTTCTACATCTTAAGATCTTGATTAGTTAGTTTACTTTCAAGTTTGTAGTTCAATATTACTTTTATATTTCATGTATGTGTTAAATCTAGGACTTTGATGTAACTTTGGTTCATCAAACTACATACAACACTTAATTGAGTTGTGCTACTTGTCTTAGACTTACACTTGGGTTATGATGGTCAAAACTTGATAAATATGATGTAAACACATCAACGGGTTGTACACTTGAAGCTATATGCATCAAGGATGAGAACCGTGATAAGCATCGAGTACCAAGAAACCCCGGAACCTACTGTTTTACTGTTTCTGTGTCTGCCCGTACAACCTGGGCTAGTGTAAAGATGATTTGCAGATAGATCTGTTCGAGTAGATAACTTTTCATTTAGGACTCGTCTTAATCCGAGTTACGGTTTAGGATTTATGGCCCTCCGATCGTCACTATGTCCTTTTAACGTTGTGCTGAAAATTCTGACCTACTCGCACTTAGACCGTCGCCACGGTCAAACGAAGACGATTTTGCTTCTGGGATTTTTACCACAACTAAAGGACTCATATGTGGAGCCATGGCCACTGGTCTCACCTTATTTCAGTAGGTTTAGAGGCCGTGGTGACTGACCGAAGTCAGCCTTTGTTTTAAACTTCTTTCATAAACGAAACTTACTTTACACCTTTTGTTTGATGATGAATGATGATGACCCTTAAGACCTTATTTACATACATTTAAACCTATTGATACGATTTACTGACTTAGTACTATTTGACTTAGGTTGAGGACTTTCCGGACCTACGTACTTGCTTATTTCCCGACTCGACTTTACCACTACTTTATCGCTGTGAGTTATAGCATTCCCTTTTTACTTTAACTTATTTTGGGAACTGAGAATACATGCGGATTTTATGTTTTACATACTAGGCACGAGTACTTAAACTTATATATGTGTGGGTTATACAACGGCATAAACATTCCCTTTAGCTCGGTAACGTTTAATCATTGGTTTTTGAACCGTGAACGCGAATCTTAGATATGGATCCATAGGGTTTGACATCCCCACTCGGACTAGTCGCGCTAGCATTTAATGAGTGTTTAATACTTCATAAACATACGCACTTTCCAAGTGTACTTTCAGGGGGTGATATATTATTTTACGTTAAGTTAGTTACCGAGTGCCCACGGTTGAACATATACTTTATCATACTGATTTGGATTACTGATTTAAACGCTTGTTGAAGCACTGAAATCTCGTGGCCTACCTTACTTTAATGTTATACTTAAACTATAGCTCACCAACATTCGTGTTGACGTTTTTAAGCATGTTTTTCTCAGGTGCTTAAGGTTTGCTTGCTTCCGCTGTACTGGTCATGCTTTGTAGACACCCGCTGCGCTTATTAGAGATGTCACCGCATGAAACGTTATTTTGCATTCAAACATGATACTTTTGAAACGATGTATTTGTAACGACCTATGGGTCACGTACTATTACTTATGCTTGCAATTCGTAGAAGCATACTTTTGGGTTGTTAAACATTTGATGTTGGTTAAGACATCACTTTTATTTTGAATGCAAACTCTTTTGAAACAGCATATAGTGTCTGACCTTGTAATGATCCTGTTGCTGATGGTCCGTACATGTTGATTTAGTACGGGGTGTCACATTTGGTATCAGAGCATTGGTTGTAGGGAATTAGGTTGCATTAGTGAGTCTAAGACCGACCCGAGTAGGATTCACTAATAGGACTAATCTACAACTTGCTAGTTTACTTGTTTATGCGGAACCTGCTGCATGCTACTGTGTTATATTACTGTATGTTACTGCTTACTACTACTGCATGCCACTACCTACTTCTACTACTATATGAACTTGTTGCATGCTACCGTTTCCTTTTAATGCTATGTAAACTCGCTGTATGCTTTTGCTTACTCTCGCTACTGCATGCTACTATCTGCTTTTAGTATGTTACTTCGGTATGATACTATTACTATTGCCATGCTACATGCTGTTGTAAATGATCTAGGCTGCTGTAGTTGATATGCCTGATTACGCTCTTGCTACATGCCTACTATTCGCAATACCGACTTGGAGAACTTATCCTTCCTAGTTCAGATGTTTTCCTGAACTACCTTCCCCACTCGTCTAACCCTAAGAACTAGTAGTGTAATCCACCTGTTATGACTGTTCCACCGTTCCAGAGATCGAAACATTACCTCACGCAATCTAGAAGATTGTTCGGTTGACACATACCCTGTACACTTTCATGACCGTCACTTAACTCTTTCATTCTTCACCACTGCTCGACGATCTAACGACACTTCTGGACTTAGGTCCCTAACACTCCTAGACATTGGAGAAGTCGGGAAGGCATTCCCTTTAATAAGGTCATAGTGTCTCCTACTGATGCTCAGCCATACCCAAAGACTTGGGAGTCGCCTCGAGACACATCGTATTACTACTTGCTACACGTACAACCCGACGCGAGACCCGGATTGAATATCTGGAAGGAATCTAACGACGTTAACTGAATCCGAACCTTTGAAGAAACTTCGGGACATTTAAGCATTAATGCATGATCTACGAAACCTACTCACCCACATCGAGAAACTGTGAGATTAGTTATGAAGATTCTGGTTTGAGATGGCATGGATAAAGCACCGTTAGATGCAATTGTTTATAATTGGAAGTGATCACGTTACATTGACCATATGGAATGATATTGGAATGAACGTACGATTTAGTACAATATAATGACGCCAGGCCAGCGTGATTATATTGAAGTAAATCATGCAGAAGTTACAGTGTTACTACATGAGGAATATGGGGTGATCCAGGGAAAATTTTGGCAGAGATCACTTGAGCATACGCATTATAGTCTGTTAAAGGTAGGGAAGGAATAACCACGTAGCCCAGATACTGTACAAGAAGGGCCTTGATTGCAGAATTGATAACCCAAAAATTTGTTATATATATCGACACCCTGGACATTTAAGGAAAAAGTTCCCATATAGGAAAAACTTTAAACTTACCTGTGGTAATGTAATCGTCATGGAAACTTGCATGGATCCTGATTCTTGTTAGGGTACGTTTCGTCACAACGTTTTATTGTTTCGGAGTTGTTTAATACTATGATGATAGAAACCTTATATCTAAGAACCTTAGCATTATGAATAATAAACCATTAAAATCCATGGAAATTAAGTATTCTATAGGACACAAGCAAATGGTAAGCTGAGAAAGATAGAGGAATAATTTAAGGTAGTACTTTAAGATTAACAGGTGGGTCCTTGGAGATGACCTCATGCCAATAAAACTTGGAAGCTTTAAGGTAGTAGTTGGAAAGGATTAGTTATCTACGCACAAGCAGATGCTATTTGAGAAGATTGATAAAATTTTCACAGCAGCATAATAAGATTGGTTGGAATGAACCTTAAGATTAACCTAACACCCATCAAATTGGAAAATTTGATGCAATAGTGGGGATGAACTTTAAGATTAACTTAATACTCATCAAGTTAGGAAACTTGATGAAATAGTTGAAACGAACTGACTTTCAAGGATGAAAGCGGAATTTATTTATAACGAGGAAAATTTATTCGTATACCTCGCAAGAATGGTGAAACTATTATGGGAAGAGATGTAGCCCGAAAACTGAACCGTATTAGTTACATAACAACAACCCGAAATCCCACAATGGAAATGGGAAGAAATTCATCACTAAGCTACCAAAGACGGTAAGGCGGTTAGGACATCATCTGGGTTATTATTGACCAACTAGCCAAAACTACTCACTTTCTAGCCATGAAAGAAACAGATACAATGGACAAACTTGCACAACGATACTTAAAGGAAATTGTATTCCGTCACTTCAGCAATTAAAACTCTATATTAAAGATTACCCAAGAATTTCATTTGATACTCATTCTTACGCAACTCTAAATCCCAACCTATTACGAGGAAATTTTTATTCGATGATAACCACAACATCATCCTTCCTACCTCGATGTTAGTCATACCAGTTCAAAATTTTCCAAAAATCAATGAGTGGTTAACTCTCATCCTCATGCCCTCCCATTCGTATCTCACTTATAAGCAACAACTTCACACTTAAGCATTTTTGGTCAAAGGACTTATGCCCTACTAATAGTCGTCAATCACATATAAATTCAATGGTTTTTATTACCTCGAATATCACTCGAAATTTTCAAAAGTCTTTTACTCGATTCTCATCAATCTTTTCCAATTTGTAACCTCCGAAATATGAAAACTTTGTTTGCCAAATTTTTTTTTTCACACATTGTTTTACTGTGCTATCCTCTCAAAGCTTTATAAAAATAAATTTATTTTGTTTGCCATTCGTACAGATTTTTGAACTCATACCCGTTATATAAAATAAAAGTAAATGATTACTTATTTTTGACAAATACGTATGAAACCTTACTTTCACTTTTACAAACCAAATCTTTCATTCAAAAGATAGTATACTTTGAACGGTACGTGTTGTACATAACTCTAATTTACTAAAAACTTCGTTCCTTCTCTTACATTGTCACCATAAACAATTTCTATAAAACTTTCGTTGCTTTTTCTATAAAACTTTTGTGTTATTCGTATTCAAGTCATCATAAAGGCTTTATAACCGTCAAAATCTAGAGATTCGTGTGTACGTGATAAAGGCACTGACTACCACGTCATGCAAGGCCTTCGGGCATCCGCAAACACTTAAATCATTCAAAACTGTTGCGTTACCCCATGGGTTTATTTCACCACACCTGTTGGAACAATACTCTTTCTTACATAACCCTAAGTCCTGACTCATTCTAAGAAACTCTCATTTAGTGACATTAACACCATCAGTATTCCGACTTCATTATTAGTCACGACCTGTTTGGCATTTTGCAAATTCAAGAAGGGATTAACTTCTCATCCTCGTGCTCTATCCTTCGTACCTCACTTTTTAGCAACGGCTTCGCACGTGAAATTTTTGGCCAAAGACTTGTGTTCTGATAATTACCAAAGCTACATTTATGTCATTAGTTTTCATTACCTAGTAACTGGTCACCCGATAATTCAAAGCTTTTCCACTCAATCTTTTTCAACACGTAACCTTTAAAATACGAAAAAAAAACTATGGTTATCAAAATTTTTACACGTTGTTTATTTGTGCGGACCTCACAAGATTTACAGACAATGAAAGTATTAAAAACTTCTCTGTCACTTATACGATTCATAAAATCAGATATGTATAAATTTATACTTACTTATTATATATATATATATATATATATATATATATATATATATATATATATATATATATATATTATTTTGATACTAAGTTATATCTTCAAATTATTTAAAAATCGCTCCTTTACCGAGTTATTCAACTTAAGTCAAATAGTTTTGAACAAAATGATACACGTTGTACCTACTTCTAAATCTACTAGGAACTTCGTTCCGTTTATGTTGTCACAACAAACGTTTAAAGGTTTTGTTTTCAAAACTCCCTTAGTTGATTTTATTAAAAGTTTTCGTATTAAGACTACACCATGTAGGGATCACACTTCGTCTCGCCCTCCGATAGGGATAAATCTTACTATTAAGATCTTTGTTAAAAATCTTGAACCACTTGGGTGGAAATTTTATAAAATTTGTTAGAAAATCTTTACACCCATAAAATGTTCTTTTTAAAGTTAGACATGATAAAAGCGCGGGCCGATTAATCAGTTTTCTGAGGTACACTCAGTGGTCACCCTATTGTAGGAAAGGCACTAGGTGAGTTTCTACTCTCAATATTTCATGGCCAAAACGCAACACCCTCATAAACATCATCTCCAGGGATCAGTATGTTGAGATACAAAATTTTTGGAGATTCTTTTCACTCGGAGTAGACCATTCTTTATGACCAAGGGTTCACGTATCTTCTCATCCGCGCGTTCCCTTAAGTACACGGATAAATTCAAAACGAACCGTTCGTAGAATTCACTCTCGTTCATAGATCACACCTTTCGTGGGACTTTCTTTCGGAAATGTAATATAAGATGCTTTGAGAACTTATGGATCTTGTTATCCCTTGGGAGGGGACTGCTTAAAACATTTACGACACTGAGGTGGATACTCTAAATATTTCTTCCTTCATTGGTTGCAACTGTATGTTGCTCTAGTTAACGTTAACCCTAACTTCAACATGTAACTGAAAGGATGAAGTTACATTACGGAACTGTGCTTTCATTTCATCCAAGGTTAGGTTCACCTGCAGTATGGTAAACTAGATGACATCCCTCATTGTTCGTTCAGACCATTCTGAAGACACTATGAATAACTATGGCTTGCAAGTCCGATTGGTCACTTTTAGCTAAAATTTCAATTCACTTATTCAAATGAAACGTTCTTAAATATCGGGTTCCTTATGCCTATGGCCTCCTTCCGAAATTAAGGGGTTTAGTAAAATCCGTGGCTAACACTATCCAGACATCAAATCGCATGGTTGTGATCACCATGTTTTCCATTCTACCTGTCAGCTTTGTATTACGACATAAGCGCTCGATGTTTTAGATGAGTTTAGAAACATTCATGATGCATTTCACACATCCAGCTCACTGAAGATGCCTGTAAGGCTAAACACACCATCTTTCCTTTTGTGGATATACATTCAGATGACACACTCCTGTTAATCAGAAACGAAATCAATTTGTTGACCTCTTAGGACAAGTGTGATGACCTGGAAATTTCTGACCAAATTTAAACGTAATCTTTGTATGATTAATATTTTCGACACGATAAGCAAAGTCTGTAAAACTGAATCTCAAAATTTTTGAACTACTTTTATATATTTAAATACCTTTCGGTTGTTTTCGACGATTCGCGAACAATTATATGTAAACAGATACATATATACTATAACATGAAAAGGTAACAATGTATTAATTGTTTGATACCGTACATTAAACTTATTGGTTTAAATATCTATTTGAATATATATGATAAGTTGAGATATTTATTATTAAAATTTATTTATAAATAACTTCCAATGTGTATTTAAAAATTGATTTATGTATATTAAAAAGATATATACATATATATAATAAACGATAGTAACATTCGTTTATTGATTCGATTGATATTTAGATAAGTTAACTAAAGCGTTTAAGATGAACCAGTAAAACACTAATTTGCTACAGTGTTTTCCAATTTGCCACATTACTCAAAATGCTACAGTGTTTTCGAAAATCACTATTTGCTACAGTGAAATTGACTTTGCTACAGTGAATTGCTACAGTAAAAATTGACTTTGCTACAGTAACTTTGCTACAGTGGTACAGTGGTATATTTTATGGATGATTTAAGACTATATTTTGACAAAGGTACGATTCACGAAACGTAAAGTACAAGTTTTCTCAGCGTACGAAAGGGCGTTCGAAAAACCGGAACCGGGACATAAGTCGAGTGACAACGTACGACTTATCGGAACAAAAATTACAAGTCAACTATGCACGTGAATTTAATATAATATATAATTAATTAATTTAAATTATATATATTATATTTATATTTTATTATGTCGACAAATGTTAGGACAAAAACAATGTGAGCTGTCCCTGGTCCTCATGCGAGTCGCATGGCCAGAAGGCCATTTCCATACGAGTCGCATGACTCCAGATTCCAGGCCAGGTACTATAAATTCAGGTGTTTTGCTCGAATGAAAAATCAAACACACATACACAAATATATATTACTCCGTATAATATTTATTATTATTATTATTATTATTATTATTATTATTATTATTATTATTATTATTATTATTATTATTATTATTATTATTATTATTAAGATTATTATTAATCTTATTAATCTTATTATTAGTATTATTATTTTTGCGATACAAAAATAATAATGTACATAAAATATTACGACGGAGTACTGTCCAAGTAATTTTCAAAACGAGTTTCCGAGTGAGCTAGAGCTAAGGAAAATATGGGTTATTGCCAAGGAGGTTATGGGTAATGTTCGGGGGTATTTTTGTGAATCAAACCTCGTGTTTATTATCTCCGATGCGTCTACATGCTTTCCTACAATATTGTATATCAATATTAAACAGTGAGTTTCATATGATCCCTTTTACTCAATATATTTTTGGGCTGAGAATACATGCAAATGCTTTATTAACCGATATACAATATTTATATGTGTGAGTTTCATAAGATCCCTTTTACTCTCTACATTTTTGGGCTGAGAACACATGCAAATGCTTTATAAACTGATTTACAATATTTATATGCGTGAGTTTCATTTGCTCCCTTTTTAATTGCTTTTGCAATCTATATTTTTGGGCTGAGAATACATGCACTTTATTTTAAACGCAATGGATACAAGTACATACTAAATTCTACACTGAGTTTGAACCGAAAATCCCTTAGCTTTGGTAACTGTTAACTGCTAGTTATAAGAACTGGTGGGCGCGAGTAGTAGTATATGGATCCATAGGGCTTGATATCCCCGTCCGAGCTAGAGCACTAGCCTTTTAACGGACGTATGCTATTTGAGAAGCGTACACGTTGGTTTGCGTGTATTATTAAGATGATTATACAAAGGGTACAAATTATATATACGTTAAAGTTTAGTTACCAGGGTGCTCAATTTCGTAGAATATTTTGATAAACGTTTCTGGATGAAACAACTAAAATCTTGTGATCCACTTTTATATACAGATTATACGAAACACTAAAACTATGAACTCACCAACCTTTGTGTTGACACTTGTTAGCATGTTTATTCTCAGGTTTCCTAGAAGTCTTCCGCTGTTTGCTTAGATGTTAGACAAGCTATGTGCATGGAGTCTTGCATGACATATTTTTCAAGGAAACGTTGCATTCACCAAATCATCACCATGTATCTTATTTTGACTGCATTGTCAATGGAAGTACTGTTGTAAACTATTATTTATGGTGATTGTCTATATGTAGAAATCATTAGATGTCGAAAACCTTTGATTTAAATATTCATTTATGGTGTGCCTTTTCAAAAGAATGCAATGTTTACAAAACGTATCATAGAGGTCAAATACCTCGTAATGAAATCAATGAATGACGTGTTCGTCCATATGGATTTGGACCGATCGTCACAACAAGAGACTTAATTAACGGCATATACCTATTCTCACTTTCATACGCCGAAGTACCTTTCAAGGTAAATAACTCATTTCTGAACCTACGAGTCTCACGGAACTTTGATACGCCCCTTCTTATTCGAACACGGTACCATTGTTGGTCACTTCTTAAAATTTCGGGACGAAATTTTCTTTAACAGGTGGGTAATGTAACGACCCTGGAATTTCCAACGTTTATTTATTAATAATTATTATTAATACTTGTGATTTAACGAATGTATGTTATTACATTTACTTGTTACTTTGATTGATCATACTTGACTTTAAATGCCCGAAACGTCTTTGTGACACACGAAACTTTCACGAATAATATTTTTAGAATATTATTTACATTCATGATTATTTTTATTAATCATTTTAATTAACTAAGGTTATTAGTTAATTACTTGGGCTTTAATTGGATTAATTTGTTAATTAATGGAACTTGGGCTTTTATTAGTGTTATTGGACTTAAAAGCCCACCCTACATCTTTTATGGACTCTTTAGCCCAACTCACATGTAACTAGTCCATTAAGGTTTAGAAACGAGCTTAGTTTGTAATGAAAGACTTGTTACATGTTACTTACAACTAGTCCCCATGCAAGCACCCTTAATGACCACCTTTTAAGCCTTTACATGTAAGAGTCTAGTAGACTAATCCCTCCCTCTTTTGGATGTGTAAACCGTCGGCACCTAGGGAGTGCAAGAGAGGATTCAAATTTTTTTTTTATTACTTATCAACTAGCTTTCTTTCATTACTCTCTCACTTTTACACACACACAAAAATACTTGCATCTTTCCTCTCAACTTTCTCTCCATTCTTGTAAGTAACATGAATATTTTCTCCTCTCCTTTTCCTTGCTCAAAACCGTAACCTTACACCTCTCATCATCATTCTTTTGTTGTTAATTTGTTACTTATTCTTTGTTGTAGTTTACTTACTTGTTATTTTAGTTATTACTTACTAGTATTTAAGAATCAAACTCTTTAGTTTGATTCTTCATTTTATCTTGTATTTACAAGAACAAACAAGAACAAAACTTCCTAGTTTATGTTCTACATATAATGTCCTAAAAGATTTAAGGTTCATGTGTTGTAAAATCATACTTGTAATTCATGTTGTAAACTTAAAAGTTTACATTCTTAAAGATCAAGACTTTGGCTTGAATCTTTAAAGTATGAACAACAATGAACTAGTTACTTGTTTATTTAGGTTATTTCTTCATTTTATGTACTTTAAAGTCGTGATTTGGTCAAGTATTACTAGTTAATCTTGATCTTATTTTTCTTGAACAAAAGTTAACTTGAAAGTTCAAGAACATGGAAGTGTAACTCTTTAGTTATAACTTCATACACTTGTGTTAGATTTAACTTAATAACTTTAGATCTAGACCTTTGGGTCTTGGATCTTCAAGATCTAACTAAGAACTATGTTCTATATCTTAAGATCTTGATTAGTTAGTTTACTTTCAAGTTTGTAGTTCAATATTAATTTTATATTTCATGTATGTGTTAAATCTAGGACTTTGATGTAACTTTGGTTCATCAAACTACATACAACACTTAATTGAGTTGTGCTACTTGTCTTAGACTTACACTTGGGTTATGATGGTCAAAACTTGGTAAATATGATGTAGACACATCAACGAGTTGTACACTTGAAGCTATATGCATCAAGGATGAGAACCGTGATAAGCATCGAGTACCAAGAAACCCCGGAACCTACTGTTTTACTGTTTCTGTGTCTGACCCGTACAACCTGGGCTACTGTAAAGACGATTTTCAGATAGCTCTGTTCGAGTAGATAACTTTTCATTTAGGACTCGTCTTAATCCGAGTTACGGTTTAGGATTTATGTCCCTCCGATCGTCACTATGTCCTTTTAACGTTGTGCTGAAAATTCTGACCTACTCGCACTTAGACCGTCGCCACAGTCAAACGAAGACGAGTTTGCTTCTGGGATTTTTACCACAACTAAAGGACTCATATGCGGAGCCATGGACACTAGTCTCACATTATTTCAGTAGGTTTAGAGGCCGTGGTGACTGACCGAAGTCAGCCTTTGTTTTAAACTTCTTTCATAAACGAAACTTACTTTACACCTTTTGTTTGATGATGAATGATGATGACCCTTAAGACCTTATTTACATACATTTAAATCTATTGAGACGATTTACTAACTTAGTACTATTTGACTTAGTTTGAGGACTTTCCGGACCTACGTACTTGCTTATTTCCCGACTCGACTTTACCACTACTTTATCGCTGTGAGTTATAGCATTCCCTTTTTACTTTAACTTATTTTGAGAACTGAGAATACATGCGGATTTTATGTTTTACATACTAGGCACGAGTACTTAAACTTATATATGTGTGGGTTATACAACGGCATAAACATCCCCTTTAGCTCGGTAACGTTTAATCATTGGTTTTTGAACCGTGAACGCGAATCTTAGATATGGATCCATAGGGTTTGACATCCCCACTCGGGCTAGTCGCGCTAGCATTTAACGAGTGTTTAATACTTCGTAAACATACGCACTTGCCAAGTGTACTTTCAGGGGGTGATATATTATTTTACGTTAAGTTAGTTACCGAGTGTCCACGGTTGAACATATACTTTATCATACTGATTTGGATTACTGATTTAAATGCTTGTTGAAGCACTGAAATCTCGTGGCCTACCTTACTTTACTGCTATACTTAAACTATAGCTCACTAACATTCGTGTTGACGTTTTTAAGCATGTTTTTCTCAGGTGCTTAAGGTTTGCTTGCTTCCGCTGTACTAGTCATGCTTTGTAGACACCCGCTGCGCTTATTAGAGATGTCACCGCATGAAACGTTATTTTGCATTCAAACATGATACTTTTGAAACGATGTATTTGTAACGACCTATGGGTCACGTACTATTACTTATGCTTGCAATTCGTAGAAGCATACTTTTGGGTTGTTAAACATTTGATGTTGGTTAAGACATCACTTTTACTTTGAATGCAAACTCTTTTGAAACAGCATATAGTGTTTGACCTTGTAATGATCATGTTGCTGATGGTCCGTACATGTTGATTTAGTACGGGGCGTCACATAAAACCTCAAAATACGCTCGAAAAACACGATAATTGTTATATATTACTTCTTAGAGCGTTTTCTCGCCAAAATAAAAACATTTATCACAAAGTGTCTCTACTAAATGTTCATATTTTCATCTCAACTATAATGTTCGTGAACAAATTTTTTTAAAAAACGAAAGAAAAAAAAAGTTTTTGCTTCTATTTTTTTTTTGGCTAAAAATATAAATCTTGTTTTAATTAATCATCAAGGCCCACCAACAAAAAAATTGGTTTGGCTCAATTACAAATAAAACTTACGCCATCCATTCACTAAAAAAAAAAAAATTCATTTTTTTGACACTTGCATTATTTTTTAACGCCTTAAAATGTAAATAATTTGACATGTTTTTGACACCTACAGGTGTTACTAAGTTTTTGACAATTAAAATTGCCAAAAGAAAACTTTTTGACACTATAAAATTGTTAAAAAGTTAATACACCTTCAAATTTTTTGACACCATATTTTTTGACACTTTAATTTTTTGACACCATATCTTTTGACACTTCAATTTTTGACACCATATTTTTTCACGCTTTCAACTTTTTGATACTTATAGGTGTCAAAAACAAGTCAAAGTTATTCATGAGTTAAGTGTCAAAAATAATAGAAGTGTCAAAAATGAAGATTTATTTGTAGTGATTATAGATCTGGATTAAGCCCCAAGTACATTAAAATGTTACATAACTTGATCCGTAAACATCTAAGCAGAAGTAATGAAGCTTGATCTTTGCATATCTCGTGTGATGATACGTGAGGTACACTAAAGCAGAACCCGCATAATTAAATCCCAACTGTAATATTGATGAGAGTAAACTCGTAATCTCTAATTTGTGAAATTTACCGTATTAGCTTCATCATACACTTCTCGTAACCTCTCCTTCATAAACGAGTAGAATTGAAATCTCCCAGGACACACGCAGGCCCCTGCCATTTGCTTACCCTTGCAGAAATCGGGTTCCATAGGTACACTTTAAAGATTCGTGGAACATATACGTTTATAAAAAGCAAATTTGAATTTGAAGGAATATGTTGGAGGTATGTGACACTATTTTACTATTCGTACTAGTTGTAAGTTTGAATATCATGTTTAATCATATCATATGTCCTTATAGTGCTTTCGTCCCACACAATTAAGTGAACGAAGTTATAAATTAACAAGGAATAATAAGGTGAAGGGGTCATAAAAGAGAAGTCAAATTGCGACCAACAAATTCGTGGTTAGGGCGAAGAGTGCTAGTTCCAATCAGCGATATGTGGGTCATGATTTGGTCATGCAACATACACACCCGTCATTGCATATTTTGTGTTGCGTGTTACGCGATCCGATCTTGACTGACATATGCAAGTCTCGAGCATGACCTTGTCGTGACCAGGAAATGGAGGTTCCGACCAACAATTTTGCAGACCATATCATGACCGGAAAATGAAAGTTGATGATTTCTATGTAAAGAAATGAGCATGACCAAATATATAAGTCTCGATTTATGATCTCTATGTTACTTGATCATGATCAAAATTGCAAGTTACGATCACCGATTTCTTAGCTATGACAAAATTATGCTATTCGTGACGGACGAGTTATAGGTCATGACCGATTGCGAGTGGTTGCCTGACCCGGTAAAGTAAAATGCGATACTTAATTTCTTAACTTAAGAATATGAAAAAGTTGCATCCAAAACGTATATAAGATAAGATAATATTATAATATCATTAAAAATTTAGAGTGTCATAAAGTTTTGCACAAATCCCGCTCATGATTGGGTTACGACCGAAAAATTACTCTTCACTACCTGTAAACTATCGGTCATGATCAAGTCATCATTGAAACACGTTTATGTTTGCGACTCAATTGATCATGACCTAGATATCGTTGTTCACGACTTGCATTTTTTCATAAAGATAGTCATTCACGACATATCTTTTGACCTAGTCATGATTTAGAAATCATTGTCACGAATTGCATTTCTAGTCACCACCTAGTCATGACTAGTAAATTGCTAGTATTAAATTTTCAGTCATGATCAAGAAATTGTTGGTCTGTGACTATTAGTTTTTATTGCGGAGTATTTATGACCGGGTCTCACAACACGCAATTCACTATGATTGGATTTGCGTATTGCGAGACTCGGTGATCGAGGAGTTGCTAGTCGTGATCAGTAATTCTCGATCATGATTGAGAAATTATCGGCCGTGACAGAGTGACATACATACATACTATCATGATTTGAGACACACAACGTGTGTTGTTTGTTTCATGTTGTGAAAATATTTTTGTATCCTTGTTTTCTTTTTTCTTTTTTTTTTCTTTTTTTTTTGAAATATACTAAACTTTATATACCCTGTGAAGATTAAACAAAACTTTGAGAAAGGGCGAATTATATATTTTTCTCATAAGTTAAATCACCCTTGTAGCTCTTTTTTACTAGAAAACAATAGGAAAACAAAAAGCCCAAAAAGCCCTGTTCGTCAACTTCTGCGTGTCCAGCCCATTTACACACGGAGACGACGAAATAGTTTTCTTTTTCCTTCCAAATCTTAGAGAGAGAAACCTTTAAGAGCGAGAAACATAATTACGAGCTTGAAGACGAACATCATATATACAAAACACAAATCCAACATTTATGTATATCATCTGTATCTATAATTTCTGAGTGATTAGGGCTAACAATTTCTAATAAGAGCCACACACTCTATTCTTTTCGTGTCCTGTATTTTCTAGGGCAAAATTGATTTTTGATTCGAAAAATTGATCGATTTTGGGTTTAAATTAGAACTTATTAGGTTAGGGAAAACGTTTCTAAGCTGGGAATTATTGCACTGCTTTTCGCAATTCAGGTATTTCTTGCTGAAACTTTTGAATTTGACGAAATGTTGTATTTTGTTAAAACCCTAGAACTGCAAGTTTTGGGAATTTTTGATTTTGAGTTGGTTGTATGGTAATGAATGTGTAGTTATGTAATTGAAGTGCTGTATTGGTGCATTTTGATGGAATGCATGTCTGTAAACGAACATAGTCCAAATAAATGTAACTAGGGTTACTTTTTTTGCTCAAATTAGTGTGTTATTCGTTATTATATGTGTTTTGGTGGAACTTTTTTGTTGAGATAAAAAATATTTACAACGGTGACGTGGGTATGTACTGTGGTAGGCAATGGGGTGTGCCAAGCACTCTAATTGTCCTTGTATATAAGTTTATTGCTGTAAGTTGAAGTGTCTCGCACACGCGGGATTGGATATTGTTTTCGTTGATGTAAGTTGTAGTGCTTTGCTCTTTTGTGCATCATGAACTAATGATTGGTTAACTGAAGTTGAAGTCTTATGTTAACTGCGATTTACTTATAGATAGTGTTGCTTGGGTGTATGAATTGAATGATAATTTTAATATGAACTTACAGTTATGGTAAAAAAACGCTTATCTGGATGTAGATTATTTCCATGTTTGCTTATTTCTATAATAATAGTTCTCCATGCAACATATTCCATAATCACAATATCAACTGTAAGTAACATGCAATTTTATATTACTTCTCTCACTGTGTACATGACTGTTACTCTATTAGGAAAAATATGTTCTATTTTATCCATCATTCTCATATGTATGAATTCTCTCATTCACTGGTGCACATGTAACTTGTTCGTGCAAACCTCGTCTACCGAAGAACAACAGAGGTGGCCGAGGTTGATTGATATCTCTTCAGTATTAGCTTAATTTGTAGTGTCTTTTCGTAGTTGCTTGTCCGATGTGTGATGTCTATATGATGAGATCCAACTCCTAAGTATTAAGTATCTATAAGCTATCATGTGCATGTTTTAAACAATGTTACATGACAATTGATACGTCCATGGTGATGATGAACAAGTATTCCTTTCTAAGATTACAAATATGGAAATTGGTAGGCTGTCATACTAATCTGCAATTTTAGTAGAACAACTTAAGCACATCTGTGAATATGACATTGAATTAGGTTACTCTATTTAAATTAGATAATGCTATAAACTGATAAGCTCCTGTACGTAGCTAACCCAAACACCCCCTAGATATCGTACATTTAGGTAGTTACATTAGTGGAGTATCTCACTTTAATATATTTTATTACGGGCTTTAAGCTATATATCCATAATTTTTTTCGTTTCCAAAGAAATTTATAAGTGAACTATTTGAACATAGTCCCATTGCAGCTGATTAATACATACAACGTATATTCGATCACATTGTCACTTTTTATTTGGAATGCTCAAAGATCCATATCATGTGTGTATTATAGGCATTTGTTTTCACGTGTTTGCTGGTATTGTATTTTCGTCTATTTTGTTTTTATGTGATTCTTGCACACTTTTTTGTAAATTAACATACTTTCTGAATTAAGGGCTGGAACATAATTGTAGGTTTTATTTGTGGGTATGAATGGATGCTTGTAGTCAATGCTGAGCTCATTTCATGGGAGGAGTTGGGATTTCTTCAACACCGTCTTTGCAGCAATCATCAGATCTTGAGAAAACTCAAGCCGAACTTAGGTAACAGTAGTTATCCTTAGTGTACTTTAATATGTTTGCTTTCATCCCTTTTTATATTTTGTCATACAAAACAAACATAACTGGTTCGTTTTTTCTACAGGCAAACATTCAACGCTGCTGAGAAGTTTAGAAGAGAATTAGAATTCTTGCAGAAAGTAGGCTGATGTGATTATTTTCATAATTATGATTTAAAGAATTTTTCAGCATAGATATTTAAATTAAATTGTTAATTTCAGGGCGGAGATCCATTAGACTTGAAACCTGGAAATGTAGCTTCGATTAGCTTTCAGTCCACATCACTGACAGAGCGGCATTCTAAACAGTTGAAGACAAGGTCTGTCTCTAATGTGTAACAATTGCAATATTTATGTTTATGTAGTTTTAATATCATCATTGTTGATAATATTTTCCATTGTTAATTTGATTTTCTTATGGTGTTATAGTGAAGCAAAGGGTAGTTTTGTAATTACTGCTTCACCCCATGGAGATTCTGTTGAGAGTAGTGGTAGATTAGGTGCTCCTTCAGTGTGTGAACCAAACAGTGCTGATAATCTCATGCTACTAAAAGAATCAGGCGAATCTGCTGTTCTTGAACTGCCCAAAAAGTCATATAAGCGTAGGATTAGATCTCATCGGCCAAATCGCGATTATTCTCGGCATGTTTCAAGAGATTTTAAGGGACCCACACACGATGCTGATAATCAGGAGTGGAACTACTTGTTAAACTCCAATTCCAACCCTAAAAGTCCTGATGCTATTAAAAATTCTAATAGTCATATAGGAAATGAATTAGATGGTGAGCCAGCTGTACAATCAACCCTTGGCCCTGCACGTGGTCCACACGCTAATGCTTTACTAGAGAGTCATCATCTTCCATTAAAATCTGACAGTCAGGATGCTTTTATTATAACGGCTTCAACGGAGCCTAAAACGTTAGCAAATATAATAGTTCCAACCAACGGTAATGGAAATGCAGAAGAGATGAAAAGTATACCTGATACCAATAAGATATTGGACGAGGATTCGTCATGTAAGCAAACGGGTCAGCACTGTTTTAACAATAATGGAAATGGAAATGCTTTGCTTACTAATGGGCCAATGGAACCAAATTTGGAGGGTGTTAATATAGGTGCAAAAAATAGTGATGAGATGTTGAATATCGATCCGGCTTCAAAGCAGGATGAAGGTTTAAAAGGACCTGAAACTGCCAAAGAAGTTGGCTCAGATGGACCTACTAGTTTGAAAACAGAAAGAAAATCAAGCGTTGTTGTGGGACCCGATTCCATTTCTCAAGATGGACATCCTTGTAATAACAGACCTCAGGGTTCAAATGAGTCTCGTGTTCACGAAGAATGTACAGTGCAAAATGCATGCTCTCAGGACACCCTGAAATTGGCAATCAAGGAGCGTGAAGACTCGATTCTAGAAGAGGCTCGAATCATAGAGGTTTGTTTTATTTTATCATCATGTATGTCGAATTCAAGAAAGTTAAGTCGTATCCCCAGAATAATATCCCGAATAACTGATTCGAGATTGTATTATAAACAGGCGAAACGTAAGGGGATGGTTGAATTACCTGTTAGAACGTTATCTATAGAGACACGACTTAAATCTCAGTGGGATTTTGTCCTTGAGGAAATGTCTTGGTTGGCTAATGATTTCGCACAGGTTTGTATATACTTATTACTTGTATAGATTAAAGTCACCCCAATAATATATCAATTATTTCTTCAAGTTATTAATATGTATTATTCGATCAGTAACTCAATAAGATTTTTGGTCGATTGGTTTAGCTATCGTGATTCTCAGTACCTTGTTTACCTACAGGAGCGCCTTTGGAAGGTAACCGCAGCTGCTCAAATATCCCGAAACGTTGCCTTTGCTTCTCGGTTAAGATTCCAACAACAAAGTTCACTGCAGAAGCATAAGGAAGTGTCTCATGCTTTGGCGACAGCTGTCATGCAGTTTTGGGACATGATACAGGTTTTTTTTAATATTTGAAACTGTTATAGTAGTGAGTATTAACTAATCTATCGGCACTATCGAAAAAGAATGCTCTTGTTAGTTGGTATGGTTATGAATGTATGATGTTGGATTGAACGCATAATGACTTGGTATAAATGAATTCTGAGTAAATTAATGTTTTTGAAGGTGGATATTATTGATTAGTCTGAAACTTTAAAAGTTCATGGCAGTGATATGATAGACCACAGCTTATATTGTTTCATTTTACAGGCTAAATACAAGGGAGCTGAGTCGTACGGCCTAAATAAGGATCGTGCAGTTGGGATTCAGGAGTATGCAGCAAGGTTTTTGGAGTATAATAGCTCGCTTATTCTTTGGAACGCACCTCAAACGCCTGCGTCTTATGATAATATATCTGATCTTTGCATAATGGACCGTTTGTGGGAAGATAATTTGACAGAAGTATGGACCATGATTGCATGCGTTATTTAGCTACCTCTGCTTGTCAATAACATGTGTAAAAATCAGTTTGGATTACCAAACTAAAATAACTGAACTGGAATTGGGAATTCGGTTATATTCGAGATGATTCTCAGTTCAATATTTTCTCGTTACCTGGTTATTGACTTGGTCTGGAACCTGAACCAACCTGCACTTTTCTACTATAAACCATTCTTGTTTTTTTAATAAAGTTTCAAAATTCGGTTCTTTGTTGGACTCTGGTTCAATCTGGTCAGTTTTTTGGGTTCATTTTTTTTGTATTGTGTGGTTTTGTTGGCTCAGGTACAGTCCAGTTCCATTGTTTTCCAGTAATTGGTTTCAGTAGGCTCTGCTTCATTACAGTCCAGTTTTGTTACACAAACTCAATGAGGCAAATTATACACACTCCAATACTATCTTCACTTAGCTGTGAAGTTCAATGGGGATAATAATAATAATAACGCTTTACATTGTTACTTGGTGTGCTATCCCTGCACGTCTATATTTAATGGTTTATCTGTAATGCAGGAGAATTTATTTTATACAGTACCACCTGGTGCGATAGAGGCCTACAGAAAGGCTATTGATTCTCACTTGCTTCAGTTTGAGGTAAAAACTGTTGTGAACGGACTTCTCTTCATGTAAAGACTTAATTTTTCTTTGAATGTGTATATATAATTTATATGTATATGTGCTCTTCTCAAAATAGTATTTAGTTCTTAAGTCTTTAATCCTATGGCAGTGAAGTATTTAGGTTGGTGTTTGAGGTTCTATAGTTCTGATCATTATTACTAGAAAGCAGACACAAATGTGATGTCACCTATAAGGAAATTAGGCACATAGATTTGGATAAGGGTGAGCTGTCACATTAATTTTTATCTTTTGACAAAACTGAGTTTACAGACTAGCAAACACCTTTATTGTAATTTTTTAGGACTATATGACTAAGTTGTCCTTTTTATTTTGGAGGGTAGAGATAGGATTTTTTTACAGTTTACAATGGTAATATATGTGAGGATTTACTTACCATTTGAGTTGTTTAGATCCACATGTTCGGCACATCATTTTAATCTTCATAAAATGCGGAGTACTATATATGAAGTGTTAAATAAGCGTTTTACAATTAGAATGAAGTATAGAATGTTGAAAGGAATCTGTAAGCCCATTTCTTTGGTGTATGGTAACTATAAACAGATTTGACGAATATGGATGATTTCTCTTACATCACCAGTCAACTTTAAGTTGACCAAATTAATTAATTAATTAATTTATCTATTTATTCTTTTTGTATCTTCAGAGAACTGGGAGCAGCATGCAAGAGGAAGTGGATACTTCTGGCTATGATGCTGCTGCAGGTAATATAAACTTGTTGCTATATTTACACCGTGCTTAGTAATTTTACCAATTGAAACTAACTTCATGTAAATTTTACTCTTCAAGATAATGCATTTGAAGAGGATGAGGGAGAAACAAGCACATATTATATGCCAGGTGTTTTGGAAGGTATCAAATCAACAAAAAATTCTCAAAAAGGAAGGAAAAATTTCAAATTATATGGTCCTAGACCATATGATATGGGAGGTGATCCATCATACATGCAATCTGTTGAAAGGGCTATAGGAACTCAACCATCTGTGTTGAACGGAAAACGATCAAGCAGCAGTCTAAACGTTACAATTCCAACAAAACGTGTGCGTACTGCATCCAGACAGAGGATTATAAGTCCATTTAATGCAGGATCTTCGGGTCAAATACATGCACCAAACAGAACAGACGGTTCAAGTGGTGATAACAATTCTTTTCAGGATGAGCAAAGTAATATACATGTTGTTTCTCAAATACAGAACAATATGGAAGCTGAATCCATGGGAGAGTATGAAAAACAATTACAGTTTGATTCTATGGAAGTATCAAATAGACCTAAAAAGAGAAAGAAAGAAAAACATCCGGTATGTAGACACTCATTGGAGCCTTATTGTCTTTTAGTTGTCGCAACTGAATTTTGTCTTATGACGGTGTAGGGATCCACGTTCGAGAACCGATGGCAACTTGATTCTAATTATCTAAATGAGCAGGTGAATTTTAACATTTATTTAATACTAGTATTTTGGTGCCTTATATTAAGTGATAAAGTTGTGGACTTCAGTTTGAGGAACATGATAGCAATTTTCGTCTAATCTTTTTTATGTTTATGTAACCTCAGAAGGATCACTCAAGGAGGAGACTGGACCCACATCAATTTGACTCCAATGGAAGTAGCGGTACGGCTCTCTTATTTTATGTGTGTTATTAAATTTCTTCATGTATTTTCTTAATCACATTTTGCAATCTTATTATTAAATGACAATCTTACTACAGTGGCGTCTCAAATGAGTAATATGTCCAACCAAAATAAGTTCATTAAATCACTTGTCCGTGATCGCAGTAGGAAAGTCAAAGCACCTAAGGTACTTTGCTAACTTTCTCTAATGCTTATAATTAAGCTTTTTCTTTCATGATTTAATGATTGATTTACATTTCTGCAGACCCCTGTTGGGCAACCTGGTTCAGGAAATGCTTGGTCATTATTTGAGGACCAGGTTGACTTTTTTGTTCCCTTTTCTTTTGGTCACTGAAAACTTTTTCCCCCTCTTATAACCAAATGTTAGATGTCATACATACTGTTCTTGTTTTCTCAGGCCCTTGTCGTACTGGTACATGATATGGGTCCGAATTGGGAGCTTATAAGTGATGCCATTAACAGTACTTTGCAATTCAAGGTAAGTAGTATGTTCGTATGTGCCTAGTCCTTAAAAATCTATCATGTGTCAGGTTGCATTGCTTCACAAGCACATTTTTCTCTAATTTCACTCTTCATATTACTTAATGGGTTAGGTATGATTACAAAGCTATTAATGTTATAATAATCTTGAGCTTCAAATATAAAAGGATTTAGAAATACAGCTTTACCGGCTCGTTCTTAGGTAAACGAGTTGAAATCAGCCGGGCTATAACAACTAATCTTTGCAATATGTGCAGTGCATCTTTCGCAAAGCCAAAGATTGCAAAGAACGGCACAAAATCTTAATGGATAGAAATACTGGTGATGGAGCTGATAGCGCTGAAGATTCGGGGTCATCTCAACCTTATCCATCTACGTTACCTGGCATTCCGGAGGCAATATTTTCAATTTTTTTTATTATTTTTATTTAATGTATTTCGTATGCTATGAAATTTGATTCCAAAGTTTGAACTATATCGTTGCTTCTGTGTTATGATATATATTATGCAGGGTAGTGCAAGACAATTATTTCAACGGCTGCAGGGACCAATGGAAGAGGATACACTCAAATCTCACTTTGAAAAAATTATTGTAATTGGACAGAAACAACATTACAGACGAATGCAGGTGACCAATTTTCGCGATACTGTGTGTCTATTGGCTAATGCTTCAAATTTTGTGCTACTGTACTTACATAATCTGTTCGTTTTTTTTTTCTTTTCTTCTCCAAATAAGGATAATCAGGATCCAAAACAGTTGCAGCAGCCTCATAGTTCTCATGCATTTGCTCTTTCCCAAGTCCACCCAAATAACCTTAATAATGGGGGTCGTGTCCTTACGTGAGTTTTTTGTTATGTTCTAATGTAACCCTTGACATCGAATGTCTACTTTTTGTTTATGTTTTATTATTTGTCATCATATATCCTGATACTGTGCTCTGCCCTGTTTTTCTTGTAAGGCCTCTTGACCTATGTGAAGCAGTGTCATCCAGCCCAGATGTTCTTCCAGTTGGCTATCAAGGTCCTCATAGTGGTGGGTTCCCACCAGGTCTAAACCATGGTCCTGTGCCCCCAGTGCTTCCTGGTTCTGGTTCTGGTTCTGGTTCCGCCTCCTCTGCACCCAGTTCGTCCAACTCGGTTCATGGCAGTAACCCTCAGTCTGTGTCTGCACCATTTAATCCGTCTCATAGGTAATTTTGTATATAGATTTGAGATTTTGTTCCCAGTGGTGTTCATCCAAACTCTACTTTCTGGTATCAGATCCTGATTCTTTGTTTTGTACCTATATAGTAGAGAAGGAAGATATGGGATCCCGAGAACAGGCTCATCATCAGCAGATGACCAACAAAGAATACAACAATACAATCAAATGTTATCTGCACGAAATGCTCAGCAACCCGGTTTGCCACCTGGATCACATTCTGTAACCGATCGTACCGGTCGGATATTACCTGCTGGAAATGGTATGGGTCCTGCGGGTATTAATAGAAACCCGAGGATGGCTAGACCAGGCTATCAAGGGATTGCATCAACATCCACATTGAGTCCTCGAATGGCAACACCAAGTTCCTCCAATATGCACTCTGGGCCAAGGCCACGTGATCCTATGCATATGATTCGGGTCAGTTTCTGTTTGCATTGTATTGTGACATTCATCATCTTCAGTTATACTATGTTACGTAAACTTAATCTTCTAATTTTTACAGCCCAACAACAACATCGATCACCAAGTAACACAAAGTGGGCCTGGGCCAACTCAAGGAGTTCCTACATTTTCGGGTGGACCAAGTTCATCGTTTCCGAATCAACTTCCCCAACAACCGTATCCACGTCCAATTTCTGGCCCAACTTCACCACTTGTGCCTACCAGTAATTCCCCTTTTCAGGGACACCCAAATCATTATGCAATGAGATTAGCTAAAGAGAGACAACTTCAGCAACAGCGGTTACTCCAACAACAGCAACAATTTTCTACATCCAATCACGTGATGCCACATGTACAACAACAACAACCACCACCACAAGAGTCTTCACTTCCTGTTTCGTCTCCACAAAATAGTACGCGATCTTCTTCTCCGCCCGTGTCAATGGGGACACCATCTATGACTCCAAAACATCCAGCGCCACCTCATGGGCTCGCGAGGAACCCTCAACCGAGTGGTAACCAAATCATAAAGCAGCCGAGACCACGTCCGCCAAATCAGTTTCAACATATGCCACCTCAGCAACGACAACAGATGCCACCTCAGCAGCAAGCTAAGCTTATGAAAGCTGCTAGGGGAAATATGATGATGAATCAGAATCTTCCTACCGATTCTTCTTCCTCTCTACCAAATGGGTTTTCAGGAGGCCAATTTATTCCAGATGAGGGTTCTTCTCAGGGTGCTGAAAAGCAATCTGTACCTCAGTCTTCTTTAAGTCAAACACCCCTGAAGAAGACGTTATCTGGTAAACCGCAAAAGCCTTCTTATTCGGGTGATAATAAAAACAATAAAAACCATGCTTCATCGTTGGTTACCTCAAGTACCAGCCACCACAAGTTAGTGAATCAAAAACAAGCAAATACACCTCAGAATTTGTTGCTTAATCGGAAAGCCAAGACATCTGATCAGTCTACAAGCAAACAAGCTGAGTCACCCAATTCCTCTCAGCCAAGTACAGTTGTCCCAACGCCTCGTGTATCTTCTGATGATGCAAATAGTACTGAAATACCTGTTGTATCTTCTTCGGCTGCTGATTCAGGTAATCCGGGAACACAGTTGAGTAAGAGTTATGTGCAGGTGTCTTCACCACAAACAAACCATCTAGGAACAGAGAATGAACGCACTGGACTGGCCGTGGACCAAGATACAGTTCATAGGCTGTCTTTTTCAGACAGCTTGCCTAATCCTGTCGCACATGATGCTAGTGTACAGCAGCAGCAGCAGCAGCAGCAGCAGCCGCCTTCTTCATAACTACTTCCCCCATCTTACCTACTAGGTTTAGATGGGAATAGAGCCTACTGGGCAGTAGTGTTTGGCTTGTGCTGTCCTTGTAACAGAAGTTTACAGGTTAGTTTCCACTTGCATTTTCCTTCTCTAATTTTAGGAATGACAAGATGGGTGGGGCAGGCATGTTTGAGTAAAGGGTAAATTTGACTGGGTTAGATGGAATACTTGAAATTTTTTTAAATGAGAAGGATAAGTTAGAATTCTGAGAGATTGTTATACTTTAGTCCTACTTTACTCTTGCTACCTAAATTATGTACTCATCCGGGAAAAATATGAAGCTGATTGATATACTACCGTCCTACTTTGCTATACTATTGTGATACATACCAGATTATTATTAGGAATTAAGATCATATTTTCTATGGATTCGAAGGCTTTAAATGAGAAGGATTAGTTTGAACTTGATGCTGATTGTTGGTGTTGATAATCAGGCAGATGAAGCTCGGTTCCATCAGCTGGGAAAAGATGGAAGCAGGGTGCAATTTGTTAACTAATTAGGTTAACTGGAGTTTAGTAAAGCTGACATGGCATGGATAGTTGTTGGGTGTTTTTGTATAAAATCATGAAGAGATGGAGGAGCCTAAAGAGCGCTGCTATGTGTACAGGATATTCATCTCTCGTTTATTAAAACATTTTGTTTATTATCTTTCTTTCTTTCTCCTTTTGGAATCAAGCCTTAGATTAGCCCCTATGTGTTACTACCCTTTTGTAATAGGTGGGTAGTTATCATTATTATATGGGTTAAGCCTGGGAAATTTTGTGAATACTAGTAAGCTCATTTAGTGTACACTTAGATCAATGTTGTTAAGATGTCCTTCGATGCATCGCTTCAGTGATTACATGTGCAGTTCTGGCTGCTTTTTTTTTATTAAGTTCTGATTGCTAAATCAGACTTCCTGGTAAATCTTGAGTTTGCAATTGAATCAAGTTAATGGGTGACGATATCACCGACTTTCAGAACAGCATACTTAAATATGTAAAATATAATTTTATTTATATGAGGCAACAAGGATGAAATTATAATTCGACCCATAATCTATAAAATATTGGTTTTTTTTTTTTTTTTTTTTTTTTTGTTGCAAAGGATATAATTTGCTGTATTTTACTAAAGAGTTGATGGCATCTTTGCACGAAAAATATCTATAAAAGCTTTTAGAAAGTCCAATGAATCGATTTTACACCAAAGAGCCAATGGCTTGGCGGTATCGAGGTCACCCTTACAACCTTGAGGTTGAGGGTTCGAGTCCTGCTTAGGACAATTCGTGGTGTATATATTCGAGTTAGATTTAAGTGGGTGTGTGAGTTTGTCTTTCAAAAAAATAAAAATAAAAAAAAAATAATCGATTTTACAATTTAAAAGTAAAAACACTTTATTATAAATTGATTTCACGATTTGATAAATTTCATGGTCTGTCTGAAGAATATAAAGTTCCAATCTTGAAATATATTTAACCTCGTATGTCAAATTCGGTAACCCCAAGTCCCCAACTACAGCCACATTTTTAATGACTTATCACTAGTCATTTACCAATATTATAATTATATTATTATAATATTAATTAATTAGTTTTTCATATATTAATTTAACGTTTTTGGATTAGGTGAGGCTAAAAGTTGAAGGTAGTGTCTTGGTGAATAACCCAACATTGAAAACTTTTTTTCAACGAAACACTAAATAATCCACTTCCATTGTCACTTTTACTTTTCTTTTCTGGAAATGTATAATATATGGCAATTGATTTTCCACATTCACTTTTGATAAATTTCATGACCCGTCCTTATCCATCTGGACGAATACATTATATTTGGTTACATCGCGAGGTACTTGACCTCTATATGATACATTTTACAAACATTGCATTCGTTTTTAAAAGACAAACTTTCTTTACATTGAAAGTTGACGACATGCATATCATTTCATAATATATCTAACTATAATTGACTTAGTAATAATCTTGATAAACTCAACAACTCGAATGCAACGTCTTTTGAAATATGTCATGAATGATTCCAAGTAATATCTCTAGGATGAGCTAATGCACAGCGGGAGATTTCTTTCATACCTGAGAATAAACATGCTTTAAAGTGTCAACCAAAAGGTTGGTGAGTTCATTAGTTTATCATAAATAATCATTTCAGATAGTATAATAGACCACAAGATTTCATTTTCATAAACATCATTCTCGTATCAGGCATTTCGCAAACTGCATAGAGATAAAAATCATTCATATGGATTGAACACCTGGTAACCAACGTTAACTTAATGCATAGAATATCCCCAAAACAGAACCTCTCGTCTGTATAATAATCTCGAAGTACTAAAGCATTCGTACCCCGAATGGGACTTGTCAAGGTCCATAGATCTATCTTTAGGATTCGCGTCAATCAGGGGACATTTTCCTAAATTCTTAGGTTACCAGACTTGAAGGGCGATATTCGGTTTAATAATCCAACCATATAATGTAGTTTTTGATCACTTGTGTCTATTTCGTAAAATATTTATAAAAGCAGCGCATGTATTCTCAGTCCCAAAAATATATATTGCAAAAGCATTTAAAAAGGGAGCAAATGAAACTCACAATACTGTATTTTGTAGTAAAAATACATATGACGTCATTGAACAACTGGACAAAGCAGGGTTGACCTCGAATTCACGAACCAATATTAATTATATATATTTATATGTTGGTCAATATTTGTTTGATAATTTAAGTCAAGTCATAGTGTACTGCAATCCTAATGCTCGAGACTAATACGCAAAAATCAACAAAAGTCAGTTTGACTCAAAAAAATGTTTTCCAAATTTTATACATGATTAATATATACTTTATATATCGTCGTTTTACATTTTTAAATAATTTAAAAAGATTTACTAGAGTAAATAATATAATTCTTTTATTAACAAATATAATTTTATATAAAAATATACTTTTATATATCTTAAGTAATAAAATTTATAAAGTTCATTTGATATCATAAAAATATTATAATAGGTTTTATTAAGGTAATTATATTTTTTGTATTACATATTTATTTGATAAAATAACATTGATAATAATAATAAGTAAAAGTTGTACGAGTATTATTTTGTATTAATAATTATTATTATTCTACTAATAATAATAACAATATTTATATTTACGAAACTGGTATTATAACAATATAATAATTCTTATTAATAATGAAATTTTATATTAACAATGATATTCCTATTAAAAATAATAATTTTTGTAAAGATGATATTTTTAATATTAATAATAATACTTTTAATAATAATAGTGATAAAATAATGAAAAATGATAATTTTATCTAAATCAATATCTTTAAATTTCATCATGATACTCATACTCATTATTTCCTAATCAATTTGTTAATAGCTTTTAAATCGTCTTTTATATCGCGTTCATTTTAATGATAATAATAGTAATCATAATAGTTTGATATAAAAAAAAAAAAAAAAAACTAGAACGACGATAATAACGACGATAATAATAATAATCATTTTTAATAATAATATCAAAATTCAATTGACTATATCTTCTAATCCGTTCATCGAATCCATTCGACATCTAAAGGAAAAGTTCTTAATTTTTCGCTAGCTTTCCAAGGACATGCGTATCTTATACCTTATCTCAACCGCATAGGTGACTAATTTAAGATTCAACATAACCTAACTAATGGCAATATCAAGAGTACAAACATGCATAATCCTATATTCTCGAGCACTAGTTAGGGATACACTATTAATATGTAAAAATTAATTTACGAGTACTCACGTATCAATATTGAGACTCAATATTGCAGGAAAGGTACGTACACGCAACGGAGATGATAAACACTAGATTGACCTCATGAGCATACTCATGAACCATACACATCACCTCCATAGCTATAACCCATAATTTCCTTAGCCCTATCCCACTCATAAAACCCATGGTGCAATAGCTCGCGCGTACCCCTTGTCGTAGTATTTTATGTATAATACTAGTATTATCATTCCTAACAATACTAATACTAATAATAATAAAATTAATAACCTTAATAATAAAATTAATATATAAATAAAATAAATAAGTAAATATTACGGAGTAATATACATAGATAGAGAGGTTGAGAAATGGAATGAAATTGGAACCAGTCGAAGAGCTTTATGCATTTCACTTCACCAAACCCCCCATGCGATCGCATGGGGGTTGTGTGTTTACATCATGCGACCGCATGGTCGAGATTTACAGCTCATACGCACACAAGGAGTTTACACTCGTTCCTTTCCTTTTCACATATATTACGTACTATAGATTTATTTATATATTAATTATAATATATTTAATCTTTAGAATTAATTAAATATTATATTATATTTACGTGCATAATAAAAATATAATTTTTACAAAAATGACTCGTACGTTGTCACTCGACTCATGTACTACTTTCGGTTTTTCGAGCGCACTTTCGTACGTTTAGAAAACTAGCCTTTTACGTTACGCGACGTGTACCTTTAATAAAAATTTGATTTATTTATCAAAAAATGCTTTATGAAAATGTATCTTATAAAATTTGAGCGTCGTGGTCATTTGCTTCTATAAATCAGGGACTCTTTGTTTACGAAAATATATTATTTTTAATTGAAACGTTTTATGACTAAATTAAAAATAGAGATATATATATACATATTTAGAAATATTAGTTTGCATCCAAAATCTTTTATTTAACAATATAACATTTAGTTTTTTTCAAAACCCTTTATTTTTCAAAGTTTATTTTTATTTCATTTTGGAAAATAGTTTAGCGCGTAACGTTTTTCTTTTTAAGAATTTAAATAGATACAAGTACTAATTGTTTTTAAATATCAATTGCGTCACTAGACGAGTGTTACTACTGTGTACTTGATTTGGAAACATATATTTCTAATGAACACGTTTTAAGTACACGTTACAACCAATATTTTTAACTTACGTCTGTTTGCTCAAAGGCCGTTTAGATAGACAAGTCCTATTATAACAAAAAGTGTTTTCGTATAGTTGAAAACTACATCAATCGATTACTATGGAATTCCATCGACAAACATATGGAACCAAATACTATATTGTAAAGTATTTATACTTAATATTTCGTTAACGTTATCAAGTTATAATATATACACATATACATATATAATCATATTCGTTCGTATAATGGTTCGTGAATCTTTGGAATTTGGTCGAGGTTAAATGAATGTAAGAACACAGTTTAAAATTTTTTAGATTCAATTTACAAACTTTGCTTATCGTGTCGGAATAACATAAAGTTTAAAGTTTAAATTTGGTCGAAAATTCCCGGGTCGTCACAATAAATTCATCATAATCATAATTTTAGTTAACTTCCTAAAATAATCTTATGCTATATGGGGTAATTGTTTAATACCAGTTGTATATTCTTTTTTTTAACCCTCTTAGCTAAACTCATAGCTTTTGACATCAAGAAAAAATGGGAACTTCCGATTCTTTTTCGTTTGCTGAGTCTTTGAAAAATGAATGAGTAGTAAATTATTGTTCTTGTTTTTTTTTTCTTTTAATTTCTTTGTGAGTAATGAAATATTTTTGCTTTCCGTTTGCTTGTTGGTCTTCCTAGTACCTTACTAGGGAGGCGAGTTTTTATTCTATAAAATTGTCATTCAAAAAAAAAAAAAAAAAAAAAAATAGAATTGTTTTTACTTTTTTTTGTAAAAAAATGATTTATTCTTCTTATTACTTTCTTTCTATCTTGAATTTGGAATTTTTATGCACCTTCAAACAAGTAATCATGATTATGATTTACTTGAACTTAGTTCTAGCGTTTGTATCTTGAATTGGGAAAATTAAAATTGAATTTTTGATTAAATTAATCTGAGACACTATCCATTTTGTCAACTTTGATAGATGAATATCAATATAAGAATAAGAAGAATAGTTGCCCAAAATTTAAAATGCCAGCAACTCCCCTTACCGCAATGTGTTGCAAGGATCATTGGACTGAATCGAGCATTCATTTTGTATTTATCTATTTAGAGTGCTCCCAATGGAGACATGTCTCCAGCTTAGTCTTCAGCGCCACATCAGCACTTTTTTCCCACTTCCTTCTCAGGACTAAACCCAGGACTAAACACTCCCAACCATGACACTCCTTCCTTCCATTTTTTTTAATTTTTTATTTTTTTATTTTTTCAAAAATAAAATTATTTTAATTATATATATTATAAATTATAAATATTTAATAACATAAAACTAAATTTCATTGATAATTAAAAAAAAACATTACAAATAATTAAAATTAAAACATAGAGTTTAAAATAAAATTACATAGAGTATTTTTGGCCACAATAAAAGTGGGACCCACAATAATAATAATAAAAATTAAAAATATCTCATCTTCCTCATCTACATCTACATCTACATACACATACATATACATATACAGTCCATTCTTCATCTTCTCTATCTCCATCTTCAATTCATGGCTAAAAAAAAAAAAGAAAAAAAGCTTTATTCTACGTCCGACCGTCCTCAAATATTTCAAGAAAGCACGAAAATGGAGACGATAGGCTGGACGGCTGCGTGGGCGGCCCCCTGGGCGGCCCGCTACCCAGGGGCGGAGCTACATAGCTATTACTGGGGCCCGTGACCCCACTAAACAGGCCAGAAATTTACAACCCAGCAGCCCGCATAGTGTATTTTATTTTGATATTTAATTAGGGACACCATCAAGATATGATATATACTCACGAGTCCAGCACAGTTTTGGGTCCCAAGCCTTTTTATTGCAGAGATAATACCCAGTAGCCCATTAGTTAGCCAATATTAGAGAAAAAGCCCATTGATTCGTAGATTCTTTTTATAGTTTCCTATACATTTTAGCCTAAATTATTCCAAAAAAACTTTTAGAAAGCTTTTTTACGTTTAAGAAATACGGAGTAACTTTCATAATCTACAACCTTTTATTTTTCATTTTGCCGACCTTCCTAAATAGATGGTTGAAACCGGAAAACATTTTCATATCATTATGTCTACAAATTATTAAAGCTTGCTTTTGTTGTCATTGCAACCGCAATTGTCAAGAGTTTTCAACAATGAAAATACTCGATTTTTCTCGGTATTGTTTTGTGACACCATCCATTTCAAATCCTGGCTCCGCCCCTGCCGCTACCATCGGCGCCCAGGTGGGCGGTGGCTTGGGCGGGCTCCTGGACGGGATGGATGGTGTTGGAAAATCGTGTGTACTTTTACCAAAACAGATTAACGCAGCGGATAGTTAAAATAATAATCTTTTATTATTTTATGAACAAAATTTAACAAGATTAAATTTTCACTTATTTAATGAAACATGCACATGATTAACGATCCCAAAAATCCAGTTACACCATAATAATTGTCAAGAATATAAATCATAAGATGAGTAAACGATATACCTTTCTTGAAGAAACTGATTGAAGGAGAGAAACCTTTCTTGAAGAACCTGATTGAAGGAGAGAAACCTACGATCAAAAATATGACCGTCTCTTTGGATAGTCCACACTACACTTCAAACAACGTCAATGGATGCTAGTCCAAACCCAAGTAATAATCAATCAACATTTGATTAATATTATGAACCCAAAATATGTAATATGTGTTTTTCCTTTTAGTTCATCGAAAGCATTAGAATGATTCAAAAATTACTTCGTAATATGATACACATATATGAATATATAATATATCTCATTTGTTTGGTAGCATAAAGTAAATCAAAAGAAATCAAGATTCGTTTGTTTGATAGCAAAAAGCAAATCAAAAGAAATCAAGATCATTTTCAAATACAATGCTATATTTTAAAAAGTCGTATTTCTCAAATACTTTAGGGGTAGTTTATGAAACTTATAATTAATAATTTCTATCATGTCACTTTCATGTGAATAGTAAATTAATTAATTTCATTTCATTTACTATTCACATGAATAGTAAATGAATTAATTTCGATTTACTATTTTGTTACTTGAGTAATATATATACATCATATATATATTTTATTTGACGTCTCGGTGTATATGTGTGTGACCCCGAAGGCTCAAATGAGGTTGGCCATATAGTTATATGTTGTACCTTGCACATTAATCCTACAAACTCCCACTTGTGCATGGCACAACACCAAGTAACTATACAAACAATGATAAGCGTCTAGCAACACGTCATTGTCCCCAAATTCACGTGAGGATAGTTTCTCGAAACTGTTTATGGTAAGTGTTAAATGTCATTCGTCCTTTTGTTTCAGATACTTTAGTTAAACTTGAGATATGGATCATCGGTCATTCTCATTTGTTTAACAATTTTATTTATCGATCTTAGAACTGAATTAGATCACCAAATTAATTAAGTATCATCTTAATTACATCTGGGTGCGGCCACACAAATATCTTATTCATTCATCGAGGAGCTCAAAAAGTATCTAACTCCAAACATTTTAGAGGAACAAATCCTATATTGCATACACGTGTCTATCACGAGCTTTACATTATACCCAATAATGGCCTTTATAACAGCCTTATTCAGGACAGCGTTTAACCATATCAAAATACAATGCTACACTCATCAAGACGGGCGTGCATCTCAAGTCTAAGGACACAAAGACATAATCACTAAAAGATTCACTACTGACTACGATCCATGTAGTGACATCTCATGGTTGGGTCATTCCAATATTCATCATCAATGAATACATATGAATTTTGGTCTCAACAAGTTAACTATTCATCATCAATGAATATAACCAAAATTTCACATTAATCTTAATTCATGTTATTCCCATAACATGACCGATTATGGAGATTTTGAATAATCAACAATTATTCATGGATTAAACATGCTAATATAGAACACAATGATATAAATGAAAACGACCATATCAAGTATGTCAGTTCATTAATATAAAACTGCTTAATGTTCCAAAAATATCCAAATATTAAATTACAAATGAAAAAGATCAGCAGCATAACGAAGTCCAATATTACTAGCATGATCATCATGCTTGTTGTGCATCATGGGCTTCGTGAACGGGTCAGCCACATTATCATTTGTATGAACCTTTAAGAATACTAATATCATTCCTCTTAATGACTTAATGAATGTAGTCAAACTTTTGAAGAATGTGCCGGATACTTTTATATACATGTGATTCTTTCAAAAGTATATTAACACTCGAACTATCACAGTACATATTATAGAAGATTAAATGTTGTGTACTACTCTGAGTATAACAACGAACTTCCTTACCCAGACAGCTTTCTGAGTAGCTTCTCAGTCAACAATGTATTCTGTTTTTGTTGTAGATTGTTCAATAGTGCTCTGCCTAGAGCTCTTCCAATCAAATGTCTTGCCCATCATGACAAAGAAACAACGTGACTGGATCGAGAATCATCTTGATCAGTTTGGAAACTAGAATAAGTATAAAACTTAATACTTAACTCTTTTTCCAAACCACCGTAAACCAAGAACATATCATTAGTACTATGCAAATACTAAAGAATATTCTTAACAACAATCCAATGTACTTCACCCGGATTATGTTGACAATGACTCGTCAAACTCAAAACTAACGAAACATCGAGTATAGTACATATCATGGCATACATAATGGATCATATAGCCGAAGCATATGTGATACATTTCATTTGTCTCATCTCATCTACTGTGATAGGACTTTTGAGACTTTCTCAAGGTTATGCCCTTTTGCATTGGCAAAGCTCCATGCTTGGAGTTTTGCATGCTAAATCTCTGCAAGATAATGTATGTACTTTGATTCAAACCAATAAGCCAATTGGATCTATTGTATAGATCCTCATTCTAATAATATAAGTAGCTTCATCAAGATCCTTTATGGAAATACATTTTCCAAGCCAAGACTTGACATCTTGCAAGTTGGAATGTTATTTCTAATAAGTAATATGTCATCAACATATAAGATCAAGAAGACTACTCTGCTCCCACTAGCTCTAATGTAAACTCAGAGCTTATCTTGGTTTTGAGAATTGATTTTCTCATTAAACTTAAGATTCTAGCTCCTGGATGCTTGCTTTTATCCATAAATGGATTTTAGAAGCTTGCATACTTTATTAGGATGCTTAGGATTCATAAACCCTTCCGGATGAACCATATATACGTCCTCGCTTAGGTCGCCATTTAGGAAAGCGGTTTTGACATCCATTAGCCATATTTTATTATCATGAAAAGTAACCATGGCAATAAGTATCCTAATTGTTTTAGGGCTCACGACTGGTGAAAAACTTTCATCATAACCTTTTGTCACCAATAGAGCTTTAAAAGTGTTTACATTACCGTCCATATCAGTCTTCCTTTGAAGACCCATTTTTACCTCATTGTCTTACAATTGGGTAGAAGATCAATCAAGTCTCATACTTGATTATCCTTCATGGACTGCATATCTGTATTCATAGAATCTAGTCATTTTCAGATTCAGAATCTGATATGGCCTCACACAGCTAGAGGGTTCATCATAATCCCTTAGTTGAGGTTTATCTGAATTAATCAGATAATTAAACCTCATAAGCCGATGAGCTCTACTAGATCTATAAAGTGCAGGTGTAACACGTTCTGGCTTACCAACAGTGTGCTCAGTTTCAACGTGTGGATTGCTAGTGCTTATTGAAGGTATGTTACTTTAAAGTACTTGAATTTCTTCAAGATCTACTTTACTCCCACTGACTTCTTGTAAGAGAAGATCTCTTTCTAGGAATTCAGCAGACCGAGCAGAAAACACGTTGTCTTCAGTTTGGTAGTAAAAGTAGTAACCTGTTGTTTCCTTTATGTATCGTACAAAGTAACATTGGATAGTTCTGGGTACTAATTTGTTTGAAGTGTCATGCTTCACATACGCTTCACAACCCCAGAATTTGAGATAAGACAACTTGGGATTCTTCCCATGCCATAACTCATATGGTGTCTTTTCTACCTTCATAGTTGGAATCACATTGAGTATGCCTGCAGCAGACTCTCATACATATCCCTAAAAGACGGTAGTAGAGAAATCAGACTCATCATAAATCAAACTATATCAAGTAAAGTTGATTCCTCTTACTCAGACACACCATCGTGTTGTGGTGTGTAAGGTAGAGTGAACCATGAGACAATCCCACAATTCTTTAGGTGGTCCAAAAACTCTTGACTCATAAACTCACTTACTCCATCGGAGCGAAGTGCTTTAATGGTCTTTCCAAGCTGATTATCTACTTCATTTTGGAATACTTTTGAATGGTAAAATAGTTGTATGTTTATGTTTCAGCAAGTGAACATAATCATAGCTACTATACTCATCAGTAAATGTAATGAAGTAAAATTAACTAAATCTATACATTGTTCTTAAAGGGCTACATACAACAGTATGTATTAGTCCTAAAAGATCTTTAGCTCTTTTACCTAAATCGGAGAAAGAAGCATTTGTCATCTTTTTACATAAACATGACTCGCATACATCAAATGACTCAGAGCCAATTGATTCCAAAAGTCCATTAGACTGGAGTTTTGAAATGCATTGTTTGTTTATATGACTCATATGACAATGTCATAGATAGGTCTTATTCAAGTCTTGCTTGAAGACTTTGGCGATGTAGGTATACACAGAATTCTCATTTGAAATTACACTATGCATATCAATTTCAAAAATACCATCACGTGGATAGGTATTAAGATAAATATATTATCCTTAGAAACTGAAATATCTAAGTGTGTAAATGCAAGTTCAAAACTAGCATCTTTCAAACTATGTCGCTCGCAGTATTGAGAGCATAATGCTATTGTTCCAACAAAACAATAAGACCACTTAGAGAAGTAAGTTCAGAGGTACCAATAGCTTTAACAAAAGCTTGATCCCCCTTGCCTACTTGCAAATCCAGTGTGCCTTTCTTTAGTCTATTACTTCTTCTCATTCCCTTCATATTGTTACAGGTGTGAAGGCCACAACCAGTTAACAAAGATATAGGAATCACTAGAAGAAGTATATAACTATTTATGGAATATACCTGATTTGCTAGTCTCACCAGCGTTGCCTTTTCTCAGCTCAGATTGGAAGATAGGACAACTTCCTTCTCCAATTGCCAACCTTTCCACAATGGAAACATTCGGCGTCTTTTGTTGGGCTTTCCTTCTTGGAAGGTGGAATATTTTTCCTAGCAAATGATTTGTCATTTTCCTTCCACAAAATATTCGGCTTATTCTTTTTCACCCTTCAATCATATTTCTTCCTGATCATCGAACAACATCCGATAGAAATTTTGCTGAGCAGCAGCAACTGCCACAACAGGAAGTATGAATAAGGGTTCTAAATTTTGTTCAACTTCCATGTATGCTTGAGAACAATTCTCAGGTTGCAGTGTCAGTCTAGGAAGTTTGAACATTGAGTTTATCCTTCTCCAACAAAGAAGGAAGTGTGTTTTGGTTTACGTCTTGATTATTTGACATCTACAATAGATATAAGATTCAATTTAGTATTTTCGATATTGAGCTTTAATAAATTAACTACCCAAGTTTTTATAATATTATAAAAAAAACAATTAATTTACGAAAGCCTAAGATCCACATAGAGGTTCCATAGCCACATCTGTTGATCAGCTAGCAGTTATGGAGTCTATTGGTAGGTAACGGGTACCAATTGCATTACAAGTGCAACTCTTAGATCTTTATGAGACCTTGAGATATGTGTAGTTCAACAAACCACTATTATCTACTAACATGTTTGTCTCATCCTTGCCTCGAACTCAGGTCTCACCGTGAATACGATTAAGTCGTCCAATTTGAAAACAGTGGAAATTCACGCTAGTCTCACTAGATCGAAAAATCCACCTCGTGGTTATAATTCAGCCTAGTCTCACTAGATCAGAAAAATAACGAGGAGTGTTTGCAAGCTCATTGGATGGCATGACTTAAATTTGACGGGTATTTTGTAAAAAGTTTGTGTCAACGAATAATGCATGCACACAAGATTCGCTACACTACTAGTTAAAAAAACATTTTAACCAATTGTATATGTCGATTATGTTTGTGATCTAATTTGTTATTTAATTTATAGGATATAAAAATAACAAATACACAAACGTGTATCGTTTTAAAACAGTTTTAAAAGATGTCGTCCATATATTTTATTTGACTTTCAAAATCATTTATCATTAAACTCGTTAGAGTTTAACTTATTTTAAAATCATCAATTTTAATCTTTGAAACTCGTTTAGAGTTTTAGTTAATGTTTTCATCAAAAAACATATATATATAATTTGAGTCTCAAAATTATTTAACTTTAAACTCGTTAGAATTTAACCTTTTAAAATCATCAATTTTAATATTTGAAACTCGTTACCGGTTTTATTTAATGTTTTCATCAAAAACATTTAGCATATATTATAATCAACCATTAAATATAAATGCGTAAAATAAAACACGACCATGCATCACACACACATAGCCTAGCCCAAAAAATCCTATGCTTAATCCCATGAGCCGACATGAGATCAAGAGGTCAAACTAAGGGTAATATCGTAGCTCCCACTTAATTCAAGAATCAAGTGAAAACTTGACAAACGCCATCGTTGTCAACTTGACCTGTTCGCCATCTTCTAAGTCAAACTTCGTGTTGCATCTTTATCTTCAATTTTCATCTTGTTACATTTATTTAAATTTGAAAATACAACTAAACTAGTACTTTTACAAATTAAAATAAACTGAAATACAATACTATGAAAATGAAAAATAAATACAATACAACTTTGGCTTCAAAATGGCCTTTCTAATAAAATAAATAATCAACATGATATAATATTGCCGTAATCAACAATCACAACAATCACATAGGTCGGGGCATTACGGGCTATGTATGCAATCACAATTTTAATAACTACATTATTAAAACCTATATATGGCTTGTCCATGGTTACAATGCATGTGTATAACCATGGAATATAACAATCAACAATTATAATAAATATTCAAGCCATAACAATTAAATCTACAATTTAAAATAGTGATATTCTTTCAATCATATTTGTGCGTCATGAGGTTAAGTCTAAATCAACCGCGTTGACTTTAAAAACCAAAAAGGTTTCGACTTTTACCAATTCACCACAAAGCTAAATTTAAAGAAAATCACGCGACAATTAAGATGGTGTAAAAGCGGCTCGGATACCACTGTTGGAAAATCGTGTGTACTTTTACCAAAACAGATTAATGCAGCGGATAGTTAAAATAATAATCTTTTATTATTTTATGAACAAAATTTAACAAGATTAAATTTTCACTTATTTAATGAAACATGCACATGATTAACGATCCCAAAAATCCAGTTACACCATAATAATTGTCAAGAATATAAATCATAAGATGAGTAAACGATATACCTTTCTTGAAGAAACTGATTGAAGGAGAGAAACCTTTCTTGAAGAACCTGATTGAAGGAGAGAAACCTACGATAAAAAATATGACCGTCTCTTTGGATAGTCCACACTACACTTCAAACAACGTCAATGGATGCTAGTCCAAACCCAAGTAATAATCAATCAACATTTGATTAATATTATGAACCCAAAATATGTAATATGTGTTTTTCCTTTTAGTTCATCGAAAGCATTAGAATGATTCAAAAATTACTTCGTAATATGATACACATATATGAATATATAATATATCTCATTTGTTTGGTAGCATAAAGTAAATCAAAAGAAATCAAGATTCGTTTGTTTGATAGCAAAAAGCAAATCAAAAGAAATCAAGATCATTTTCAAATACAATGCTATATTTTAAAAAGTCGTATTTCTCAAATACTTTAGGGGTAGTTTATGAAACTTATAATTAATAATTTCTATCATGTCACTTTCATGTGAATAGTAAATTAATTAATTTCATTTCATTTACTATTCACATGAATAGTAAATGAATTAATTTCGATTTACTATTTTGTTACTTGAGTAATATATATACATCATATATATATTTTATTTGACGTCTCGGTGTATATGTGTGTGACCCCGAAGGCTCAAATGAGGTTGGCCATATAGTTATATGTTGTACCTTGCACATTAATCCTACAGATGGGAGCACTCTTATATCTATGTTTACTTTTGTATGTTTCTGTGGGAAAGGTATTACGGTATAAATTTAATAACTTGGGCGATCTTCGTGTTTTTTTAAGAAGTAGAAAACAACTACGGAGTTGTGCATAATATATGCAGTTCTTAAAAGAGAAGGAGAGAGAGAGAGAGAGTGAAAACAAAAAGAACAACAATGGATTAAGTGTCATTATCTTAATAATTAGAGGTAAATTATGTTGTCATGTCGTAATTAAGGGTAAGCCACGTATAAAAATTAAAAAATCACGTCATTTATGAATTACTAAATTCTCTAATACCCATTAATTAACCTGGTCTATTCTAGGGCCCGTTTTAATTTTTCACACAGTTAGGACTACACGAAAAGATGAACGCCGCTCCTTCCAGTGTTGCTGCCTTCTTTTTTCTCCATCGATTACCACTTCATTCACAACTTATCATAAATCAGGGTCTATTCAAATCAATGATGAATTTCTAATAATATCTATGTCTAATTGTACTAAATCGTGTCTGATTGTATTCATGAATAGTTGGAGTACCATTAATGTTTGTTTCTGAAATTTAAAAATTGCTATGATTTTTCTATTTTGTTCTCTTCTGTTGGTGATAATTGTGACGACCCGAAAATTTCTGACCAAATTTAAACTTTATCTTTAAATGATTTAATGTTTTCGACACGATAAGCAAAGTCTGTAATGTTAAGTCTCAAGTTTTGGAACTATATTCATGTAATCATTTATTCTTTGACTGTTCACGAAGATTCACGAACAATATATATATATATATATATATATATATATATATATATATATATATATATATATATATATATATGATTTCAAGTTATTTAGTAAACGATAGTAACATTCGATTATTGATTCGATTGATATTTAGATAAGTTAACTAAAACGTTTAAAATGAACCAGTAAAACACTAATTTGCTACAGCATTTTCGAATTGCTACAATACCCGAAAAGCTACAGTGTTTTCGAAAATCACTATTTGCTACAATAAAAAAACTTTGCTACAGTAACTTTGCTACAGTAAAACACTATTTCAAAATGAAAATGTATATATGTATATGTATATACTACGAGACGATGATTTATAGAAGTAAATGACCAAAACACTCAAATGTATAAGTTATATATTGAGTAATATAGTTTATTGGTAATTTAAGTCTATATTTTGACCAAGGTACGAGTCATGAAACGTAAAATGCTAGTTTTCTAAGTATACGAAACCACGTTTGAAAAACCGGAACCGGGACTTAAACCGGGCATCAACGTACAAAATAACGGGACTAAATTTACAAGTCCACATGCACGAGAATATAATATAATATATATAATTAATATAAATTATATAAATTATAAATATAATTAATAAATATGTCGACAAGCTTATGGACAAAAACATACTGAGCTGGAAAAAGGGGCCATGCACCTCTAAACCATGCGATCGCATGGGGCTAAACAACTGGCCAGGTACTATAAATTCAAGTGTTTTTGCTCGAACGAATATCACACACATATTTACACAGATATAGATATATACTCCGTAATATTTATTATTATTATTATTATTATTATTATTATTATTATTATTATTATTATTATTATTATTATTATTATTATTATTATTATTATTATTATTATTATTATTATTAATAAGAATAAGATTAAGATTAATATTATTATCAATCTAATTATTATTAGTAATGTTATTAGTATTATACATAAAATACTACGACGAGGTCATGTCCAAATAATTTCAAACCGAGTTTTCAAATGAGTCAAATCTAAGGAAACTATGGGCTATAGCTATGGAGGTTATGAGTAATGTACGTGGGTATTATTCGCAAGTCTAACCTAGTGTTTATCATCTCTGTTGCGTCTACATACTTTCCCTGCAATATTGAATCACAATATTGATACGTGAGCATTCATATCTTATCTTTTATATATTAATTGTGTATCCATGTCTAGTGCTCGAGTATATATATTTATGCATGCTTTTATGCTAAATTTCGTCGTTAAACAGTTTATAATGAATCACGAATTAAATACATATATTATGAAATGTCCCGTTCTTATTGATTAAAAACGTTCCATATTAATTGATTTCGTTGCGAGGTTTTGACCTCTATATGAGACGTTTTTCAAAGACTGCATTCATTTTTAAACAAACCATAACCTTTATTTCATCAATAAAGGTTTAAAAAGCTTTACGTAGATTATCAAATAATGATAATCTAAAATATCCTGTTTACACACGACCATTACATAATGGTTTACAATACAAATATGTTACAACAAAATAAGTTTCTTGAATGCATTTTTTACACAATATCATACAAGCATGGACTCCAAATCTTGTCCTTATTTAAGTATGCGACAGCGGAAGCTCTTAATAATCACCTGAGAATAAACATGCTTAAAACGTCAACAAAAATGTTGGTGAGTTATAGGTTTAACCTATATATATCAAATCGTAACAATAGACCACAAGATTTCATATTTCAATACACATCCCATACATAGAGATAAAAATCATTCATATGGTGAACACCTGGTAACCGACATTAACAAGATGCATATATAAGAATATCCCCATCATTCCGGGACACCCTTTGGATATGATATAAATTTCGAAGTACTAAAGCATCCGGTACTTTGGATGGGGTTTGTTAGGCCCAATAGATCTATCTTTAGGATTCGCGTCAATTAGGGTGTTTGTTCCCTAATTCTTAGATTACCAGACTTAATAAAAAGGGGCATATTCGATTTAGATAATTCAACCATAGAATGTAGTTTCATGTACTTGTGTCTATTTTGTAAATCATTTATAAAACCTGCATGTATTCTCATCCCAAAAATATTAGATTTTAAAAGTGGGACTATAACTCACTTTCACAGATTTTTACTTCGTCGGGAAGTAAGACTTGGCCACTGGTTGATTCACGAACCTATAACAATATATACATATATATCAAAGTATGTTCAAAATATATTTACAACACTTTTAATATATTTTGATGTTTTAAGTTTATTAAGTCAGCTGTCCTCGTTAGTAACCTACAACTAGTTGTCCACAGTTAGATGTACAGAAATAAATCGATAAATATTATCTTGAATCAATCCACGACCCAGTGTATACGTATCTCAGTATTGATCACAACTCAAACTATATATATTTTGGAATCAACCTCAACCCTGTATAGCTAACTCCAACATTCACATATAGAGTGTCTATGGTTGTTCCGAAATATATATAGATGTGTCGACATGATAGGTCGAAACATTGTATACGTGTCTATGGTATCTCAAGATTACATAATATATAATACAAGTTGATTAAGTTATGGTTGGAATAGATTTGTTACCAATTTTCACGTAGCTAAAATGAGAAAAATTATCCAATCTTGTTTTACCCATAACTTCTTCATTTTAAATCCGTTTTGAGTGAATCAAATTGCTATGGTTTCATATTGAACTCTATTTTATGAATCTAAACAAAAAAAGTATAGGTTTCTAGTCGGAAAAATAAGTTACAAGTCGTTTTTGTAAAGGTAGTCATTTCAGTCGAAAGAACGACGTCTAGATGACCATTTTAGAAAACATACTTCCACTTTGAGTTTAACCATAATTTTTGGATATAGTTTCATGTTCATAATAAAAATCATTTTCTCAGAATAACAACTTTTAAATCAAAGTTTATCATAGTTTTTAATTAACTAACCCAAAACAGCCCGCGGTGTTACTACGACGGCGTAAATCCGGTTTTACGGTGTTTTTCGTGTTTCCAGGTTTTAAATCATTAAGTTAGCATATCATATAGATATAGAACATGTGTTTAGTTGATTTTAAAAGTCAAGTTAGAAGGATTAACTTTTGTTTGCGAACAAGTTTAGAATTAACTAAACTATGTTCTAGTGATTACAAGTTTAAACCTTCGAATAAGATAGCTTTATATGTATGAATCGAATGATGTTATGAACATCATTACTACCTTAAGTTCCTTGGATGAACCTACTGGAAAAGAGAAAAATGGATCTAGCTTCAATGGATCCTTGGATGGCTCAAAGTTCTTGAAGCAAAATCATGACACGAAAACAAGTTCAAGTAAGATCATCACTTGAAATAAGATTGTTATAGTTATAGAAATTGAACCAAAGTTTGAATATGATTATTACCTTGTATTAGAATGATAACCTACTGTAAGAAACAAAGATTTCTTGAGGTTGGATGATCACCTTACAAGATTGGAAGTGAGCTAGCAAACTTGAAAGTATTCTTGATTTTATGAAACTAGAACTTTTGGAATTTATGAAGAACACTTAGAACTTGAAGATAGAACTTGAGAGAGTTCAATTAGATGAAGAAAATTGAAGAATTAAAGTGTTTGTAGGTGTTTTTGGTCGTTGGTGTATGGATTAGATATAAAGGATATGTAATTTTGTTTTCATGTAAATAAGTCATGAATGATTACTCATATTTTTGTAATCTTATGAGATATTTCATGCTAGTTGCCAAATGATGGTTCCCACATGTGTTAGGTGACTCACATGGGCTGCTAAGAGCTGATCATTGGAGTGTATATACCAATAGTACATACATCTAAAAGCTGTGTATTGTACGAGTACGAATACGGGTGCATACGAGTAGAATTATTGATGAAACTGAACGAGAATGTAATTGTAAGCATTTTTGTTAAGTAGAAGTATTTTGATAAGTGTATTGAAGTCTTTCAAAAGTGTATAAATACATATTAAAACACTACATGTATATACATTTTAACTGAGTCGTTAAGTCATCGTTAGTCATTACATGTAAGTGTTGTTTTGAAACCTTTAGGTTAACGATCTTGTTAAATGTTGTTAACCCAATGTTTATAATATCAAATTAGATTTTTAAATTATTATATTATAATGATATTATCATGTATGAATATCTCTTAATATGATATATATACATTAAATGTCTTTACAACGATAATCGTTACATATATGTCTCGTTTAAAAATCATTAAGTTAGTAGTCTTGTTTTTACATATGTAGTTCATTGTTAATATACTTAATGATATGTTTACTTATCATAGTATCATGTTAACTATATATATATCCATATATATGTCATCATATAGTTTTTACAAGTTTTAACGTTCGTGAATCACCGGTCAACTTGGGTGGTCAATTGTCTATATGAAACATATTTCATTTAATCAAGTCTTAACAAGTTTGATTGCTTAACATGTTGGAAACATTTAATCATGTAAATATCAATCTCAATTAATATATATAAACATGGAAAAGTTCGGGTCACTACAGTACCTACCCGTTAAATAAATTTCGTCCCGAAATTTTAAGCTGTTGAAGGTGTTGACGAATCTTCTGGAAATAGATGCGGGTATTTCTTCTTCATCTGATCTTCATGCTCCCAGGTGAACTCGGGTCCTCTACGAGCATTCCATCGAACCTTAACAATTGGTATCTTGTTTTGCTTAAGTCTTTTAACCTCACGATCCATTATTTCGACGGGTTCTTCGATGAATTGAAGTTTTTCGTTGATTTGGATTTCATCTAATGGAATAGTGAGATCTTCTTTAGCAAAACATTTCTTCAAATTCGAGACGTGGAAAGTGTTATGTACAGCCGCGAGTTGTTGAGGTAACTCAAGTCGGTAAGCTACTGGTCCGACACGATCAATAATCTTGAATGGTCCAATATACCTTGGATTTAATTTCCCTCGTTTACCAAATCGAACAACGCCTTTCCAAGGTGCAACTTTAAGCATGACCATCTCTCCAATTTCAAATTCTATATCTTTTCTTTTAATGTCAGCGTAGCTCTTTTGTCGACTTTGGGCGGTTTTCAACCGTTGTTGAATTTGGATGATCTTCTCGGTAGTTTGTTGTATAATCTCCGGACCCGTAATCTGTCTATCCCCCACTTCACTCCAACAAATCGGAGACCTGCACTTTCTACCATAAAGTGCTTCAAACGGCGCCATCTCAATGCTTGAATGGTAGCTGTTGTTGTAGGAAAATTCTGCTAACGGTAGATGTCGATCCCAACTGTTTCCGAAATCAATAACACATGCTCGTAGCATGTCTTCAAGCGTTTGTATCGTCCTTTTGCTCTGCCCATCAGTTTGTGGATGATAGGCAGTACTCATGTCTAGACGAGTTCCTAATGCTTGCTGTAATGTCTGCCAGAATCTTGAAATAAATCTGCCATCCCTATCAGAGATAATAGAGATTGGTATTCCATGTCTGGATATGACTTCCTTCAAATACAGTCGTGCTAACTTCTCCATCTTGTCATCTTCTCTTATTGGCAGGAAGTGTGCTGATTTGGTGAGACGATCAACTATTACCCAAATAGTATCAAAACCACTTGCAGTCCTTGGCAATTTAGTGATGAAATCCATGGTAATGTTTTCCCATTTCCATTCTGGGATTTCGGGTTGTTGAAGTAGACCTGATGGTTTCTGATGCTCAGCTTTGACCTTAGAACACGTCAAACATTCTCCTACGTATTTAGCAACATCGGCTTTCATACCCGGCCACCAAAAATATTTTCTGAGATCCTTGTACATCTTCCCCGTTCCAGGATGTATTGAGTATCTGGTTTTATGAGCTTCTCTAAGTACCATTTCTCTCATATCTCCAAATTTTGGTACCCAAATCCTTTCAGCCCTATACCGGGTTCCGTCTTCCCGAATATTAAGATGCTTCTCCGATCCTTTGGGTATTTCATCCTTTAAATTTCCCTCTTTTAAAACTCCTTGTTGTGCCTCCTTTATTTGAGTAGTAAGGTTATTATGAATCATTATATTCATAGATTTTACTCGAATGGGTTCTCTGTCCTTCCTGCTCAAGGCATCGGCTACCACATTTGCCTTCCCCGGGTGGTAACGAATCTCAAAGTCGTAATCATTCAATAATTCAATCCACCTACGCTGCCTCATATTCAGTTGTTTCTGGTTAAATATGTGTTGAAGACTTTTGTGGTCGGTATATATAATACTTTTGACCCCATATAAGTAGTGCCTCCAAGTCTTTAATGCAAAAACAACCGCGCCTAATTCCAAATCATGCGTCGTATAATTTTGTTCGTGAATCTTCAATTGTCTAGACGCATAAGCAATCACCTTCGTTCGTTGCATTAATACACAACCGAGACCTTGCTTTGATGCATCACAATAAATCACAAAATCATCATTCCCTTCAGGCAATGACAATATAGGTGCCGTAGTTAGCTTTTTCTTCAATAACTGAAACGCTTTCTCTTGTTCATCATTCCATTCAAATTTCTTCCCTTTATGCGTTAATGCAGTCAAGGGTTTTGCTATTCTGGAAAAGTCTTGGATGAACCTTCTGTAGTAACCAGCTAGTCCTAAAAACTGGCGTATGTGTTTCGGAGTTTTCGGGGTTTCCCACTTTTCAACAGTTTCTATCTTTGCCGGATCCACCTTAATACCTCCTTTGTTCACTATGTGACCGAGGAATTGAACTTCTTCCAACCAAAATGCACACTTTGAAAACTTAGCGTACAATTCTTCCTTCCTCAATACTTCTAACACCTTTCTCAAATGTTCACCGTGTTCTTGGTTATTCTTTGAGTAAATAAGTATGTCATCAATGAAAACAATGACAAACTTGTCAAGGTATGGTCCACACACTCGGTTCATAAGGTCCATGAACACAGCTGGTGCATTAGTTAAACCAAATGGCATGACCATAAACTCGTAATGACCGTAACGTGTTCTGAAAGCAGTCTTTGGAATATCATCTTCTTTCACCCGCATTTGATGATACCCGGAACGTAAGTCAATCTTTGAATAAACAGACGAGCCTTGTAGTTGATCAAATAAGTCGTCGATTCTCGGTAGTGGGTAGCGGTTCTTGATGGTAAGTTTGTTCAACTCTCGGTAGTCGATACACAACCTGAATGTACCATCTTTCTTCTTGACAAACAAAACAGGAGCTCCCCATGGTGATGTGCTTGATCGAATGAAACCACGCTCTAAAAGTTCTTGTAATTGGCTTTGCAGTTCTTTCATCTCGCTGGGTGCGAGTCTGTAAGGAGCACGAGCTATTGGTGCAGCTCCTGGTACAAGATCTATTTGAAATTCAACGGATCGATGTGGGGGTAATCCTGGTAATTCTTTCGAAAATACATCGGGAAATTCTTTTGCAATGGGAACATCATTGATGCTCTTTTCTTCAGTTTGTACTTTCTCGACGTGTGCTAGAACAGCATAGCAACCTTTTCTTATTAGTTTTTGTGCCTTCAAATTACTAATAAGATGTAGCTTCGTGTTGCCCTTTTCTCCGTACACCATTAAGGGTTTTCCTTTTTCTCGTATAATGCGAATTGCATTTTTGTAACAAACGATCTCCGCTTTCACTTCTTTCAACCAGTCCATACCGATTATCACATCAAAACTCCCTAACTCTACTGGTATCAAATCAATCTTAAATGTTTCGCTAACCAGTTTAATTTCTCTATTCAGACATATATTATCTGCTGAAATTAATTTACCATTTGCTAATTCGAGTAAAAATTTACTATCCAAAGGCGTCAATGGACAACTTAATTTAGCACAAAAATCTCTACTCATATAGCTTCTATCCGCACCCGAATCAAATAAAACGTAAGCAGATTTATTGTCAATAAGAAACGTACCCGTAACAAGCTCCGGGTCTTCCTGTGCCTCTACCGCATTAATATTGAAAACTCTTCCACGTCCTTGTCCATTTGTGTTCTCCTGGTTCGGGCAATTTCTAATAATGTGGCCTGGTTTTCCACATTTATAACAAACTACATTGGCATAACTTGCTCCGACACTACTTGCTCCGCCATTACTCGTTCCGACACCATTTGTTCCTTTCGTTCTATTAACCCCTGGTCCATAGACCTCACACTTTGCCGCGCTATGACCATTTCTTTTACACTTGTTGCAAAATTTGGTGCAGAACCCCGAGTGATTCTTTTCACACCTTTGGCATAGTTGCTTCTGATTGTTGTTGTTGTTGCGGTTATTATTGTTGTTGGGATGATTGTTGTAGTTGCTGTTGTTGTTGTTGTTGTTGTTGTTGGGCCGTTTGTTGTAGTTGCGATTGATGTTGCGATTGTTGGGATAATTGTTGCGATTGTTGTTGTAATTGCTGTTGTTGTTGTATTGGTGATTCTTATCACCGTTTTCCTCCCACTTTCTTTTGACTTGCTTCACATTGGCCTCTTCAGCAGTCTGTTCTTTATTTCTTTCTTCAATCTGGTTCACTAGTTTGTGAGCCATTCTACATGCCTGTTGTATGGAGGCGGGCTCGTGTGAACTTATATCTTCTTGGATTCTTTCCGGTAATCCTTTCACAAACGCGTCGATCTTCTCTTCCTCATCTTCGAATGCTCCCGGACACAATAGGCACAATTCTGTGAATCGTCTTTCGTACGTGGTAATATCAAATCCTTGGGTTCGTAACCCTCTAAGTTCTGTCTTGAGCTTATTGACCTCGGTTCTGGGACGGTACTTCTCGTTCATCAAGTGCTTGAATGCTGACCACGGTAGTGCGTACGCATCGTCTTGTCCCACTTGCTCTAGATAGGTATTCCACCATGTTAACGCAGAACCTGTGAAGGTATGCGTAGCGTACTTCACTTTGTCCTCTTCAGTATACTTACTTATGGCAAACACCGATTCAACCTTCTCGGTCCACCGTTTCAATCCGATCGGTCCTTCGGTTCCATCAAATTCCAAAGGTTTGCAGGCAGTGAATTCTTTGTAGGTGCATCCTACACGATTTCCTGTACTGCTAGATCCAAGGTTATTGTTGGTATGTAGCGCAGCCTGTACTGCGGCTATGTTTGAAGCTAGAAAAGTACGGAATTCCTCTTCATTCATATTCACGGTGTGTCGAGTAGTCGGTGCCATTTCCTTCAAAATAGTTAAATGGAACAAGTTAATCATACAGAATATTAAGAGTAGTTAATAGTATTTCGTAGCATAATATGAACTCATTTATAAAAGCTTTTTCTTCATATTAGCGTTTTATAAGTTTAAATTTCGGGTAGTACCTACCCGTTAAGTTCATACTTAGTAGCTAATATACAAATCAACTACTACAATTCTATATGAAAAACTGATTATAATAATATTTCGCGTTCAAACTTTTATACAATATTTTACAAACTTACAATACCGCTTATTTTACATAAAGCATGAAATATAGCACACAATAACTTTGATACAGGATAGTTTTGAAGACAATTCTAGCTAGTACACAAGTCGTTCAGCAAAGGCAATAAAGACACGTAATTCATACGTCCAGAAACAAGTCATGCATTCTGGTTTTACTAGGACTACTTCCCATCCTTGGTCTTGTGCAACATAACCGTTATGGCCGTTGATAAGACAGCGTGTTGTAACGTCATCAAAGGGACGAGGGTTACGTAATGTCCAACAGTCCCGTAATAATCTAAAAACCTCATTTCTTACCCCAATTACCGACTCCGTCACTTGTGGAAACGTTTTGTTTAATAGTTGTAGCCCGATGTTCTTGTTCTCACTTTGGTGAGAAGCGAACATTACTAATCCGTAAGCATAACATGCTTCTTTATGTTGCATGTTAGCCGCTTTTTCTAAATCACGAAGTCCAATATTCGGATATAATGAGTCAAAATAATTTCTTAACCCGTTGCGTAAAATAGCATTTGGGTTCCCCGCAATATATGCGTCAAAGTAAACACATCGTAACTTATGGGTTTCCCAATGTGATATCCCCCATCTTTCAAACGAAAGTCTCTTATAAACCAAGACATTCTTGGAACGTTCTTCGAATGTCTTACAAACTGATCTCGCCTTAAATAGTTGTGCCGAAGAATTCTGGCCGACTCTAGACAAGATTTCATCAATCATGTCTCCGGGTAGGTCTCTTAAAATATTGGGTTGTCTATCCATTTTGTGTTTTTAAACTGTAAAATAGACAAGAGTTAGATTCATAAAAAAAATACTTATTAATACAAGCAATTTTTACATATATCATAAAGCATAAGAACACTATATTCCATATATTACACCACACGAATACAACTATCTTATTCCGACTCGCTCGTTTCTTCTTCTTCGGTTTTGGTTCGTTTTGCCAAGTTTCTAGGGATATATGATGTTCCCCTAATACGAGCCGTCGTTGTCCACATTGGTTTAGAAAAACCTGGTGGTTTAGAGGTTCCCGGGTCATTGTTACAACTTAAGGACTTCGCGGGTTGACGATACATATAAAGTTCATCGGGGTTGGAATTAGATTTCTCTATTTTTATGCCCTTTCCCTTATTATTTTCTTTTGCCTTTTTAAATTCAGTTGGGGTAATTTCTATAACCTCATCGGAATTCTCGTCGGAATCCGATTCATCGGAGAATTGGTAATCCTCCCAATATTTTGCTTCCTTGGCGGAAACACCATTGACCATAATTAACTTTGGTCGGTTGGTTGAGGATTTTCTTTTACTTAACCGTTTTATTATTTCCCCCACCGGTTCTATTTCTTCATCCGGTTCCGATTCTTCTTCCGGTTCCGATTCTTCTTCCGGTTCCGACTCTTCTTCCGGTTCCTCTTCGGGAACTTGTGAATCAGTCCACAAATCATTCCAATTTACATTTGACTCTTCATTATTATTAGGTGAGTCAATGGGACTTGTTCTAGAGGTAGACATCTATCACATAATATCAAACACGTTAAGAGATTAATATATCACATAATATTCATATGTTAAAAATATATAGTTTCCAACAAAAATGTTAAGCAATCATTTTTAAAGAAAACACGGTCGAAGTCCAGACTCACTAATGCATCCTAACAAACTCGATAAGACACACTAATGCAAATTTTCTGGTTCTCTAAGACCAACGCTCGGATACCAACTGAAATGTCCCGTTCTTATTGATTAAAAACGTTCCATATTAATTGATTTCGTTGCGAGGTTTTGACCTCTATATGAGACGTTTTTCAAAGACTGCATTCATTTTTAAACAAACCATAACCTTTATTTCATCAATAAAGGTTTAAAAAGCTTTACGTAGATTATCAAATAATGATAATCTAAAATATCCTGTTTACACACGACCATTACATAATGGTTTACAATACAAATATGTTACAACAAAATAAGTTTCTTGAATGCAGTTTTTACACAATATCATACAAGCATGGACTCCAAATCTTGTCCTTATTTAAGTATGCGACAGCGGAAGCTCTTAATAATCACCTGAGAATAAACATGCTTAAAACGTCAACAAAAATGTTGGTGAGTTATAGGTTTAACCTATATATATCAAATCGTAACAATAGACCACAAGATTTCATATTTCAATACACATCCCATACATAGAGATAAAAATCATTCATATGGTGAACACCTGGTAACCGACATTAACAAGATGCATATATAAGAATATCCCCATCATTCCGGGACACCCTTCGGATATGATATAAATTTCGAAGTACTAAAGCATCCGGTACTTTGGATGGGGTTTGTTAGGCCCAATAGATCTATCTTTAGGATTCGCGTCAATTAGGGTGTTTGTTCCCTAATTCTTAGATTACCAGACTTAATAAAAAGGGGCATATTCGATTTAGATAATTCAACCATAGAATGTAGTTTCATGTACTTGTGTCTATTTTGTAAATCATTTATAAAACCTGCATGTATTCTCATCCCAAAAATATTAGATTTTAAAAGTGGGACTATAACTCACTTTCACAGATTTTTACTTCGTCGGGAAGTAAGACTTGGCCACTGGTTGATTCACGAACCTATAACAATATATACATATATATCAAAGTATGTTCAAAATATATTTACAACACTTTTAATATATTTTGATGTTTTAAGTTTATTAAGTCAGCTGTCCTCGTTAGTAACCTACAACTAGTTGTCCACAGTTAGATGTACAGAAATAAATCGATAAATATTATCTTGAATCAATCCACGACCCAGTGTATACGTATCTCAGTATTGATCACAACTCAAACTATATATATTTTGGAATCAACCTCAACCCTGTATAGCTAACTCCAACATTCACATATAGAGTGTCTATGGTTGTTCCAAAATATATATAGATGTGTCGACATGATAGGTCGAAACATTGTATACGTGTCTATGGTATCTCAAGATTACATAATATATAATACAAGTTGATTAAGTTATGGTTGGAATAGATTTGTTACCAATTTTCACGTAGCTAAAATGAGAAAAATTATCCAATCTTGTTTTACCCATAACTTCTTCATTTTAAATCCGTTTTGAGTGAATCAAATTGCTATGGTTTCATATTGAACTCTATTTTATGAATCTAAACAAAAAAAGTATAGGTTTCTAGTCGGAAAAATAAGTTACAAGTCGTTTTTGTAAAGGTAGTCATTTCAGTCGAAAGAACGACGTCTAGATGACCATTTTAGAAAACATACTTCCACTTTGAGTTTAACCATAATTTTTGGATATAGTTTCATGTTCATAATAAAAATCATTTTCTCAGAATAACAACTTTTAAATCAAAGTTTATCATAGTTTTTAATTAACTAACCCAAAACAGCCCGCGGTGTTACTACGACGGCGTAAATCCGGTTTTACGGTGTTTTTCGTGTTTCCAGGTTTTAAATCATTAAGTTAGCATATCATATAGATATAGAACATGTGTTTAGTTGATTTTAAAAGTCAAGTTAGAAGGATTAACTTTTGTTTGCGAACAAGTTTAGAATTAACTAAACTATGTTCTAGTGATTACAAGTTTAAACCTTCGAATAAGATAGCTTTATATGTATGAATCGAATGATGTTATGAACATCATTACTACCTTAAGTTCCTTGAATGAACCTACTGGAAAAGAGAAAAATGGATCTAGCTTCAATGGATCCTTGGATGGCTCAAAGTTCTTGAAGCAAAATCATGACACGAAAACAAGTTCAAGTAAGATCATCACTTGAAATAAGATTGTTATAGTTATAGAAATTGAACCAAAGTTTGAATATGATTATTACCTTGTATTAGAATGATAACCTACTGTAAGAAACAAAGATTTCTTGAGGTTGGATGATCACCTTACAAGATTGGAAGTGAGCTAGCAAACTTGAAAGTATTCTTGATTTTATGAAACTAGAACTTTTGGAATTTATGAAGAACACTTAGAACTTGAAGATAGAACTTGAGAGAGTTCAATTAGATGAAGAAAATTGAAGAATGAAAGTGTTTGTAGGTGTTTTTGGTCGTTGGTGTATGGATTAGATATAAAGGATATGTAATTTTGTTTTCATGTAAATAAGTCATGAATGATTACTCATATTTTTGTAATCTTATGAGATATTTCATGCTAGTTGCCAAATGATGGTTCCCACATGTGTTAGGTGACTCACATGGGCTGCTAAGAGCTGATCATTGGAGTGTATATACCAATAGTACATACATCTAAAAGCTGTGTATTGTACGAGTACGAATACGGGTGCATACGAGTAGAATTGTTGATGAAACTGAACGAGAATGTAATTGTAAGCATTTTTGTTAAGTAGAAGTATTTTGATAAGTGTATTGAAGTCTTTCAAAAGTGTATAAATACATATTAAAACACTACATGTATATACATTTTAACTGAGTCGTTAAGTCATCGTTAGTCATTACATGTAAGTGTTGTTTTGAAACCTTTAGGTTAACGATCTTGTTAAATGTTGTTAACCCAATGTTTATAATATCAAATTAGATTTTTAAATTATTATATTATAATGATATTATCATGTATGAATATCTCTTAATATGATATATATACATTAAATGTCTTTACAACGATAATCGTTACATATATGTCTCGTTTAAAAATCATTAAGTTAGTAGTCTTGTTTTTACATATGTAGTTCATTGTTAATATACTTAATGATATGTTTACTTATCATAGTATCATGTTAACTATATATATATCCATATATATGTCATCATATAGTTTTTACAAGTTTTAACGTTCGTGAATCACCGGTCAACTTGGGTGGTCAATTGTCTATATGAAACATATTTCATTTAATCAAGTCTTAACAAGTTTGATTGCTTAACATGTTGGAAACATTTAATCATGTAAATATCAATCTCAATTAATATATATAAACATGGAAAAGTTCGGGTCACTACATATTACTGGTAAAAGGTATATGATATACATGTTTTTGGAAAGCTGGCGAAAAATCAATAACTTTTCATTTAGAAATCGCGTAATTTCGATGAACGAATTAAAAGATATGGTCAACTGAATTATGATTGACGTTAATTGGAATTGCTTTTGAATCTGCAATTAATATTTAAACAACTTGTTTGTAAGATTGATAAATTGGATTTTTGAATATTACCAACCGAGTAAATGAATCCTTATATAAGGCACGCCTCGTTTTGTTAAACTATTGTCAAAATTGACTTTTTGAAACGACTTTGGATAACTTTTGTATGTCGATCTCGAGCATTAGGATTGTGATACACTATGACCTGACCTAGCTTGATAGACATTTATTGATCAACATATATTCTCTAGGTTGAGATCTACGGTTATTTGGTAATCCGAGTTTCGGTCACATTTCAGTGAACGACTTTATGTGCTGCTAAGGTGAGTTTCATTTGCTCCCTTTTTAAATGCTTTTGCAATATATATTTTTGGGGTGAGAATACATGCACTTTATTTTAAAAACAATGGACACAAGTACATACTAAATTCTACACCGAGTTTGAATCGAAAATTCCTTAGCTTTGGTAACTAGTAACTGCCAGTTAAAAGAACTGGTGGGCGCGAGTAGTTGTATATGGATCCATAGGGTTTGACATCCCCATCTGTTCCAGGTATAGAGACCCTAGCCTAAACTATAAAACAGATGTATGCTATTTGAGTTAATATACGTTGGATTGCGTGTATTGTACATGTTGGTCGCATGTATGTTAAAACAGGAGTACTTATTATACAGACGTTAAAGCTTAGTTACCAGAGTGCTCAATCTTGTAGAATAATTTGATAAACGTTTCTGGATGAAACAACTGAAATCTTGTGGTCTACCTTTATATACATATTATGCGAAACATTAAAACTATGAACTCATCAACCTTTGTGTTGACACTTGTTAGCATGTTTATTCTCAGGTTCCTAGAAGTCTTCCGCTATTTGCTTATATGTTAGACAAGCTATGTGCATGGAGTCATACATGTTTTATTCGAGAAAGCGTTGCATTCACAAACCATCATCGTGTATCTATTCTGACTGCATTGTCAACGGAAGTATTATTGTAAACTATTATTTACGGTGATTGTCTATATGTAGAAATCATCAGATGTCGAAAACCTTGGATTTAAATATTCATTATGGTATACCTTTTCCAAAGAATGCAATGTTTATAAAACGTATCATATAGAGGTCAAATACCTCGCAATGAAATCGATGAATGACGTATTCGTCCATATGGATTTGGAGCGATCGTCACAATAATCATAGCTGTTTATCAAAACTATTTTGATTTTATTACTATGAATTCTTTTTTCAATTCGCGTTTATAAACTTCTATTTTCTTGATCAGGTTACAGAACTATGTATTGTTGTATGTATTAATTTCCTAAGTAATTCAATTTCTGAGTATATTACTTTGTATTGTTGGTAAACAAAAAGCAAGATTCTAAATCAAAAGTAAAACATGTTCATTCAGGTTAACTATTACCTTAGCAAAATTGAATCAGACTATACTATAGTATTGTAAATTGAGTTTTGAAAGAAGTTTAAGTAACGAATGCTAAATTTGAATTGTATACTAGATTAATGGCTTAAAACTAAACTAAGGTTTGCAACAAGATCGCAAATTATACAACAACATGCATCTACAAAACCAAAGAATATTAACAATCGTTTGCACAACCGTTCAAAATAATTCTGTTACAATAAGTCACATCTTACAGTCAACGATATCCATTTGTAGTTTACTGGCATGAATTTAAACCGGTAATATGTTATTTGTGATTGATTTATCAGACTTTACTTTGGTGTCATTAAAACAGCCAGAAATTAAAATGAACATCATTTAAATCTTGAAGGTCAATGGGCTTATTTCTTTGCAACTGCTTTAGGCAAGTGACTACATTTTTCTACAACTTGCAGTCTTGCAGATGGCAATTTGTTTATCTATCTCCCAATAAATGGAACACCAACAAATGTATTGATTCATACTTGGATCGTCCAAATATGACTTTTCATCAATTCAATTAGATCGCCATTAAATCTATTACGAATGAACACTCATTATCCTTTGATGGCTATCCTTTAGGGGTTGTTTAGTTTGAAATATATTAACGAAACATGTACTCGGTACTTTCTAAGATATTCTTTGATATTTGACCACTATGAAGTTTATTGTCGCATTCAAGACTATTATGTTGTTTATTGTAGATGTATAAGTTCTTTGAACTTAAACATGTTTATATTCTTATAGGTCTAAGACTTTTAAATAAGCTAATGTTTTTTGTTCTTCTTCGAATTTTTTATATAGAAGCAACTTTGTCCACTGAGAATATAATTTACACCACGCATGGTAGGGTGATCGACAAGCAGACAGTTTGTACGTCATGGGTAAAACCCTTTCCAACAAATATGCAGGGGCGGAAGATACAATAGTGTGGAGGGGGTTGTTGCCCCACCCAGATTTTAATGTATAATTATCCATATACATTAAGTAGACTTAAAGAATAAGCTTTTATTTTATTAATTTATATCCATCAGAAGAGAAGACAGAATGGTAGATAACCCCTTATGAAAAATTAAGCCTAATAGTGAGTACATTTCGTTTACATCTTATAAATTTATTTACAATAAAGTTGTTAGTGTGTCTTATTTTGTATGCACTACATTTCCAATCACAGTTTAGCAACACACATTTAGCGCTGAATCGAGATTTGTCCGACTTTACAGGCTTAATTTGAAAGTTTTCTTCAAGGCATTTTGTATATAGATGGTTTAAAAAATCATCCTTGTTCAAAAAATTTTGTCGAACTTTAATCAAATCGGAAACCCTATAGTGGTTGGAATGGGGGTCGTAGATTGTAGCTCTTGTACATCTCACTCAATAAAAATGGCATATTCTAGAATACATCTTGCTTTTCTTCATCTTCTTCATCTTGATCTTCTCCCTCATTTGGTTCCTCTGAATCACTAGACGCGACAACAGATTCAAACGGGTGATCTGTTTTATTTTTGTTTTTTTTATTTTACATACATTCTCAACACCATGGTTAAACAAATCAAACTCTTCTGTGTTTGGAGGTGGTATTTCAGGCGGTTCTTCTTCCAAATTGTGTGATTGGGAGTCTTGTGTTTCTAGGTTTTGTTGGACATCGTGTTTTGATCGGTGTTGTTGGACATCGTGTAGGTTTTGTTGAAGATGGTGTGTTTGTGACTTTGGTTCATGCTGGAGTGTTTTTACATTTTTTGGGAGTTGATGCATTGTTACTTGGTCAACAATATAAATATCAATAGGAGCATTTGAGATTGTGTATTGTAAAAACTCATAAAAATCTTCATAATCATCCGTAATATCAAAAATATGATTACCAACAACATAGCTCATTGAAACAGGTGCATTAGGTGGCAATTCAATCTTTTTAAGAACCCTTTTTAACAATACTCTTCGATTTAATGGTTTTTCTGGAGCAATTGAGAGTTTTAACCTGTATCTAAAACAGTCTAGGAGCAAATACGCAGACATGTTGCTAATAAATTCAAAATTACCCCCACAACATATATGAACAACAAATGATTCACCATTACTACAACTCATTGTTACAAAAAAAAAAAAAGGTAAAACGTGTACCTTAACGATGTTGTAATGACATGATACACTTAGAAATGAATTGAAATGAAAATGTTAATCTGGAGTTCAAGCCTCAATCACTATATAAAAATGAAATCTTATCCATAAAAGTACAGAAAATATAAAAAAATCTTATCCAAAAATCAAGAAAATCCTATCCTGATAACACGCAAGGCGCAAAGACGCAAATACGCAAGGCACTAACCTTGCGTCTTGCGTGCTTACGCAACGCCGCAAGGACACAAGGCCATTTGCGCCTTGCGCGGGCATATCGTCAACTTTTTTTTAGGGCTCTGAGTAAAAAGTCTCAAAAAAGGGCTTTTTGGTGATAAACCCAACATTATCTTCACAATAGCTAAAGAGGGAGTGTGATGTTAAAGCGGAGGGGTACGAAATACTATTATTTTTATTACGAAATACTATTAAATATGATACAATTTTACACAAGTTATTTATTTATTTATTGAATGGATATACCTAAACCTTGCTACAACACTTATAGGCAGTGTACCTAATCGTAGAGTAGTGTAGTTTTTAGTAAGTCTGGTTCGTTCCACAGGGAGCTAGCTGAGTTTAACGCTATATTTTTCACAACTATATTTGTATAAATATATATTGTGACGATCGCTCCAAATCCATATGGACGAACACGTCATTCATTGATTTCATTGCGAGGTATTTGACCTCTATGTGATACATTTTGTAACATTGTATTCGTTTGAAAAGGTATTTCATAAATGAATATATAAATTCCAGGTTTTTAACATCTGATGATTCCTACGTATAGACAATCACCATTTAAATGGTTTACAATAATACATCTGTTGACAATACAGTCAAAATAAGATACATGGTAATGGTTTGGTGAATGCAAGTTTCTTGTATATAGCATGTATGACTCCAAGCACATATCTTGTATCACGTATAAGCAAACAGCGGAAGACTTCTAGAAACCTGAGAATAAACATGCTTCAAGTGTCAACACAAAGGTTGGTGAGTTCATAGTTTTAATATTACACATAATCCGTATATCAATGTGGATTACAAAAGTTCAGTTGTTTTATTCAAAACGTTTATCAATAGGTTTTACATAAAAGGTGGATCACAAGATTTCAGTTGTTTCATCCGAAACGTTTATCAATCGGTTCTACAAAATTGAGCACCCTGGTAACTAAACTTTAACGTTTATATAATTTGTACCCTTTGTATAATCATCTTAATAATACACGCAAACCAACGTGTACGCTTCTCAAATAGCATACGTCCATTAAAAGGCTAGCGCTCTAGCTCGGACGGGGATATCAAGCCCTATGGATCCATATACTACTACTCGCGCCCACCAGTTCTTATAACCGGCAGTTACTAGTTACCAAAGCTAAGGGATTTTCGGTTCAAACTCAGTATAGAATTTAGTATGTACTTGTGCCCATTATTTTTAAAATAAAGTGCATGTATTCTCAGCCCAAAAATATATATTGCAAAATCATTTAAAAAGGGAGCAAATGAAACTCACACATATAAATATTGTATATCGGTTAATAAAGCATTTGCATGTATTCTCAGCCCAAAAATGTAGAGAGTAAAAGGGATCTTATGAAACTCACTGTTTTATATTGATATACAATATTGCAGGAAAGCACGTAGACGCATCGGAGATGATAAACACGAGGTTTGATTCACAAAAATACCCCCGAACATTACCCATAACCTCCTTGGTAATAACCCATATTTTCCTTAGCTCTAGCTCGCTCGAAAACTCGTTTTGAAAATTACTTGGACAGCACTCCGTCTTAATATTTTATGTACATTATTATTTTTGTATCGCAAAAATAATAACATTAATAATAAAAATAATAAGATTAATAATAATCTTATTAATAATAATAATAATAATAATAATAATAATAATAATAATAATAATAATAAATAAATAAATAAAATAAATACGAAGTAATATATGTTAAAATAGAAGCAGAATGATCGAGTTTTTATAGGTGTGGCCTGTCCCCAGACCCCATGCGATCGCATGGTTCTGAAGGCCATTGGCCATGCGATCGCATGGCCCATTTTTCCAGCTCACATAATTTTGTCCTAATGCTTGTCGACATAATTAAATAATATATATATAATATATAATTTAAATTAATTAATTATATATTATATTTTATTCCCGTGCATAGTTGATTTGTAATTTTTGTTCCGATAAGTCGTACGTCATCACTTGACTTATGTCCCGGTTCTGGTTTTTCGAATGTCCTTTCGTACCTTTAGAAAACTTGCATTTTACGTTTCGTGTCACGTACCTTTGTCAAAATATAGCCTTAAGTTATCCATAAACTCTACCACTCAAAGTATATCTTAAACTTTAGAGTGTTTTGGTCATTTACTTCTATAAATCATCGTCTCACTATTTGTTAAAATACATTTTTAAAATAGTGTTTCAATTTTTACTGTAGCAATTCAATGTACCGAAGTAAATTTTACTGTAGCAAATAGTGATTTTCGAAAACACTGTAGCATTTTGGGTACTGTAGCAATTTGAAAATACTGTAGCAAATTAGTGTTTTACTTGTTCATCTTAAACGTTTTAGTTAACTTATCTAAATATCAATCGAATCAATAATCGAATGTTACTATCGTTTACTAAATAACTTGAAATCATATATATTCAAATAGATATATAAACCAATAAGTTTAATGTACGGTAACATGCAATTAAAACTTTGTTACGTTTTCAAGTTATAGTATATATATGTATCTATTTACATATAATGGTTCGCGAATCGTTGAGAACAACTGAAGGGTATTTGAATAGTTTAAAATTTTTGAGATTCAGTTTTACAGACTTTACTTATCGTGTCGAAATCATTAATCATTTAAGATTAAGTTTAAATTTAGTCGAAATTTCCGGGTCATCACATATATATAAGTAGTATTATTATTATTATTATAAAAAGGGGGTTTTACCGTTTAATGACCGATTTGTCGATTTTAAGTCCTAATGCAAAATAAATATAACTTAATTTAAAGCGTAAAGTAAATGACGATAAATAAAAGTGCGATAATTAAAAGTGCGATAATTTAAAGTACGATAAATAAAATGGCGGTAAATAAAAGTACGATGAGATAAAAAATAAAGGAATTATTCTTATTTAAACTTTCGTAATCATGATGTTTGACGTGTTGATTTTAATTTATTACCATGGGTTAATTGTCCTTTGTCCTGGATTATTTGATAAGTCCATCTGGTTTTGTCCATAATAGTCCATCGGTCATAATTATAAAGTGCGAGGGTCTTCACAAAATTAACCTTATACCCGAAGTCAAATATTTCAACTAACTGGGGATTCAAACTGTAACAAGGTCTTAATACTTTGTTTAATGAATACACCAGGTTATCGACTGCGTGTAATCCAAGGTTTTAATACTTTGTTAACAATTACACCAATTACCCTTGAATGTAATCCACCCCTGTTTTAATGAGTCCGTTGACTATTAATCCATCCCCGTGTCCGGTCAAATGAACAATTATTAGTATTTATAAATATTCCCCCACCGTACCCAGTCAAGCGTATGTGGTTATATATAGATACGTCAAATTGTAACCTTTATATTAAATTAATAAGATATCATTTAGCTAATTAAATATAAAGCCCATTAATAGCCCATAGTCCAATTTTCACAAGTGTCGTTCTTTTGTTCAAACCCCAATTATGGTCCAAAGCCCAATAACCCAGTCTTAATATTTAGTCCAACATCATGATTACTTTGGCTTAAATAAGTATAATAATAACTCTTAAATAAGTATAATAATAACTTAGCTACAAGACATTAATTTAAAAAGGTTGAACATAACTTACAATGAGTATTTATAGCGTAGTGTTACACGGACAGAATTTCGACTTACAAAACCTTAAAACATTCGCTACAATAACCTTATTATTATTATTAACTTAAATTAAAATTAATAATTATATATATATAATTTGTAGATAGAAAGAAAGAAAAAGGGGTGGATTAATCGGCAGAATGCTCGGCCTTTTATAGGCCCATCTGGAACTGTGCAGCTCCGCGACTGCGGCTCTTTTCTTCCTCACAGCTCCGCGATTGCGGAGCTTTGGTTTCCAGCTCACCAAATGCATCCAAAACGTGGGCGGCTTTGTTATTTTATAATATAATATATAATTTATATATATAATTAATTATATATTATATTATATTCTTGTGCATAGTTGACTTGTACTTTTAGCTTCGTTGAGTCGCACGTTGATAGTTGGTTCATGTCTTGGTTCCGGATTTCCGAACGCCTTTTCGTATAATTTAATATCTTGTACTTTGCGTTTTGCGGCTTGTACTCTTGTCATTTTTAGACGTTGATCATCAATAAAACGAATCACTTAGATTGTATCTTGTACATTTGAGCATTTTGGTCATTTACGTCTTCAAATTGTCGAATCTGTCTTTTGTCTTCACCTTTTATTATTTAAACGAATATTACTTGAAAATAGAACAATTGCAACTAAAAGCTTGTCTTTCTGGAAGGATAATGCTATGAAATATATGTTTGTTTTTAGCATTATTAGAGTGAATAAAGAATATTTTGAAAGAGGAGACATGAACCTCACAAATTTTAAAGGAAAATAAACGATGTATGTAATAAATATTGTGAACGTACGTATCAACGTAACTCTTAAGATTATGCTTAAGTATATCATAGAGTTTGTCTAATGTGTTAATGTGTGCCCTATAGACATATGATAAAACAAGCTAAACACGCAGCTCTAATGGTTACATTTAAGCATACCATATATAAGTTAATTTCATATTTATAACTAATTGTTGCCATGAATATAACTAATAGCAAAAGTATATAAGTAAATTTGATATTTCAAAGGATATTTATGCTTTGCAATTGATTTAAAAAAAATAAAAATAAAGTTAAATATGATATGCTTAAACGTACCCGTAAAAGCTACGTTTAGCATTCCTCTTTAATTATTGAATATTATTCTTTCAAGTCTACCATATATCTTGTCACTTTTAGTGATTCAAGTATAGTGGCAAATACGGAAAATTATGGAAAAACAGAATCCGAGTTTTTAGGAATTATTGTTATGATCCAAATTTTACATGTAATAATTGTAATATCATGTATTCTTAGGCACACATTAGATGAGTGCATGTTTAGGTAGATTGGTCAAAGTATCCCCATTTTTTAGAGTGTTTAACAAAATGCCCTCAAAAATCTAGCAATTGCAAAAGTTCTCCCTTAACACGCACCACGCACCCATGCTTGGTGCGGATGCATGTTACCGAGATACTGACCGAGACAACTATTTTTTCACGTGAACACGCACCACACACCAAGCACCATGCACCGTGTGTGGTGCTTATTAGGCAAAAACTTTGAATGACCGTATTTTCTGACTCGTAGTTCCAATTTAGTCTTCGTTTTTTTAAATCGTGTATTTTTCGAGATTTATCCGTCGACAAAGCCTATGAAGTGGCAAAAATATTTTTGAAATCAGACATGGTATTGCGATTTACGAATTACATATAAAATGCTCGATTTGTGAAATGTGACGTTTATTCAAATTGATTGAGGGGTTTCGTGTACTTTTAATCAAGATTTGTGATAAATTTAACGAATCACAAATTAGAATGTTCTATAGCAAATTATGAGCGGTCAAAGTGCAGTTAAAAGTTGTGCGTGGTGCGTGTTCGCGTGTAAAAATGACTGTCTCGATCAGTATCTCGATAATACGCATCCGCACCAAGCATTAAACATGGGGTGCATGTTGCATGTTAAGGAAACATTTTTGCAATTACCAGATTTTGAGGAAATTTTATTAAACACTTTTAGACCATTTGTAATGGTAACTCGTGTTGTGAGTTCGTGTTGTGCACTTTTTGCACTTTTTTGATGACTAGGACGTGTTGAGTTATTGAGTGGAGTAGTGATGGTGTTGTGAGTTGGTGTTGGTTAGGAGTATTGTGATGATGTGTTAAATTATAATTGGGTAAGTATTAAAAAGAAATAAAAATAATATATTTAAAATAATAAAAAAATAAAAAAAAAATCAAAACAACGTACGTTGAGCATCTCGTTGAATCCTTCCCAACGCCGGCAAAAAGCAAGCCGAAAACGCAGGGATACCAGAATTTGTTGGCGTTTTTGGAGTGACACATCGGATCCAACCCCGTCGTTGATGTCCGATACAAACGGTCTTAAAAAATGGGGTATTTTAACCGATTTCCCTTTGATATTTTTATTAGCAAGTATCCTAAAAAGAATGTATGTTTACAAGTGAACAACCAGTAAAATAAAGCCCAATTGTCTGGATTCAGTAACTTTTAGCCCAGAAGCTCAATTTTCAACCACACACTTCTTTCAAAACATCCGAAAATCGCGTTTCAAATTCGTCGCCATCTCTTCACTCTTCTCTACTGGCCACCACCAAACTTTACCTCCGCCACACGCTTCGTCAATGGCGGTGGTTCTGTCCGTCGGAAACTTTTCATTGCACCACCGCGACCGGCCACGTTATCCGATCAAATTCCGCTTCAATAAGCGTTTAAACAGTAGTCTCAATTTGGCTGGTGGTAGGTTATTTTCGCCTAATGGAAAACTAGCCTTTAACGGTGCGTCGAATTTGTTTAAACGTTCGATTACTAGGTAAATGCTTGCTCAATTTCGTATTTAAATGATCGTAGTTAGTTATATTTCACGGTGTTGCTCTGTTAGACTTATGTTATTGGCAGTCTCGTTGTTAGTGGTGGTGTTAACACGCGTTGTGTTGTTAATTGCTGAGTTGCTTTAAGTGTAATAAAAGCAATTTAGGTTTTAATTAGCAGATGCTTGTTTTTGTACATTGCGTATATGCTTTATTTTATCAATTTATAAAATTAATTGTGTAATTGTGTATTTGCAAGTTTATATCTTTTAAAAATACAGTTAAGCAGTATATGAAAGGGTTCAGGCTCGTACTTGAAGAATACATTTGTATACAACTGATATGACTCAATAGTGTATATTGTGTACAACTCTATAGTTGATTAAAATATTAAATCAGGTTTATTAAGATTTGTTTTATAATGGAAATGATAGACTGTAGGTTTGTAACCGAGTTTGAACTAATAATTAGCAACAAATGACCATTTCCGTTTGGCTCACGGAATCCAATGGGATTCCGTGAGCCAAACGGGGCCTTTAGTTTTGGATAGAAGGAGCATAAGAGTAAAGACAGTAACACATTGTTGTCAATGAGTTAAGCGCTGAAAGTGAAGAATCCTGGTTTAGTTTTGGTTAGAGGGATTAGAAATTTGAATGGAGTGACACGTGTCACGTGGTTTACTATGTATTAATATTAATATCTTCTTCTTTCTTTATTTCTTTGAATACATGCAGCATGAAAATTTGGTGCCACTTTCTGGTATAGATTTTACTATCTTACAGTGTATACGAGGTGCCAACGAGCAAAATTGTTTCTGGTAATTGTGATATATTCAGTACATGATGACCAATGATTTTTCTGTTAAGTTTTGGTGCTTTAATGCAATCTCTATGATGAAGCAAGTGCCCCTGATCGAATACCGTTGGACCACTCTACTTAAGCACCCATGGTTAATCTCTATTGGCGTATATATATATGTCTGGTTGCATACACAAGTACAGAGTTTGTTTGTGCTCTCTTGAAGTTTTTCACTACTAATGTAATGTAAAATCTGGTTGCATACATCAACTTGTAATATAAAATTATTAAAAATGCACAATTCGGTACTTCTCATAAACTGGTATATTGTAGTTAACAAGTGTTAGATTTCAAGTGTCAAGCTTTAGGGTATTCATTAATTCATATTTCTGAAGTGTTTTAAGGTAGCCATTATTAATCTGAAAAAACTGAAATTTATGACAGGATGCCTTTTAGTAATCAGCTTGCAACGTAGTCTGACCTTGTATTCATGTGTACATGTTAACATTTCATCAATTTTCTGTAGTATTAGAAGCTTTCAGCAAGATGATGCAGAATACTCTAAAACCGAAACCTACATAGATAACTCTGAAAGTGGAGATGAAACCATTGATGTCTTGCTTGGGACTAAAGAAAATCGAACCATTAGTACAAAAAGTTCATTACTGTTACAACTAGCTATACTTTTGGGTATAGCTGCAACAATCACACTGTTGTCTATATGTTTCAAGCAACCCAATCAGGGATCCTCTACCGGAATTCAAATATTAGCTGGGGGAGCAGCGACGTCTACTCTACCAAACATTGGTTTTTCTTTTAATGTTTTTGGATACAAAGTCATACTTCCAGAATACACGCCAGGGTATGTATTAAGATAACTGTCTTATCTCATTAAAGAATTTTAGCTACCAACATTTTGATATATAATGTAGTTAATCCTGATCATGTGCTTTTTTGAAGAAATAGTCTAAAATAAAGCCTTTTTGATTGTGCATGTCAGATGGATCTATTTTTGGCTACTGATGGCTGCAGGATGTGGACTTTTTATAAGTGAAGAGGCTTTGAATATATGGGTGCGCGAATTTTCTCCTATATCTCAAAAACTCATATATATGAGCTTCTGTTTAATTCTTGTTTCTCACAATTTTCAGGTAGGAATTTCAATCGCACGGTTGTTGACATTGGATGGGACAAGGCAGTCCTTTGTTGAATCATTTTCTAGGAATGCTCCACATATATTATCGACTGTTTTGTGGGTCTACTGGTTAGTAAAAAAGTCAAAGCTTTCTTCCCTTTTTGGACAACAATCTTTAGGTGTTACTCTCCAGTGCTAAAACAAGTTGTAATGCATATAGATTATTTGCAAAATTTGTATGATAATTTTAGTATAAACCACAGGGGAGTTTGTATTAGTGATATGATACCATTTTACCTCGGGAGGCTCTTCAAGAAATCTGGTGCATCTGATGATGTGTATTCGAAGGTTTGTTTTTGTTCATGAAACCTCTTTTTCAATTGCAATCTTGTTTGATTTGTATCATGAAATAAAGTTTATTATTGAATATTTATAATAATGATTGTAGTTAGGAATTAACAAAGACAAGGCACTTGGTCTTACCCGCATTGTTCAAAGATTTGGGAATCTCGTTGGTTTTGGTAAGTTCAGAGCACACATGTACTCCTGTGATCTTGTTCCTGGCTATCATTTCCTGGTTATTCTCATTTTACTCTTTTTAAACATGGTCACATATCACGTCATGTTTCTATAAACTATATAGAATAAAAAATACAATTGTTGGAGGTAGATGAATTGCATAAGGGTTGCTGATCGGTGACTCTCATCACATTATGATTTTGCAGTTGAACGCTTTTCTCTCGGAGTAAGGAATCCAACAGCTTTTATTGCTGGGGCACTGGTTAGTAAACCCATCTTTTTTACATTATTACTTTACTGTATAGCATCGTAAAAACATAAGAACACAAGCTTTGTTTCCACATTTAGCATTGCAATTTGGTTTCTAGTGTGACTTTGTAACTGTCTGAGCACAAAATATTCAATTTCTGGATTTTACAGTCTTACTTCTACAGTTCTACCTACATATGCATCTAATTTCTTAGGCATTTCCTATACAATGACGTTGAATAGACATCATGGCTTATATCTAGTATTTAGAGTGGGTTTTTACTTATTACAACACTTATATGTTGCAGGATATATCCCCCGAGTATTTCTTTGCTGGTGTTTGTTGCGGTGGTTTGATTACTCTTCCAATTCAGGTTATTGAACTTATATCCTCGCATACTTTACAAGTAATACAATTAACACACAAGTTTTGAATTATAATTCACTATCTTTTTTATATGTAAGTCTAGAAGTTGAAGTTGTGCCATGATCTGCTGGGAATCTGATGTTCCATTTTCTTCTGAATTTCAGCTCGGAATCGGTTTCTTAATGAGAGAACGCCCCGTATTTTCCCTAGCCACTGTTGCTACAGTAGTTGTAAGAATAAATCCTCAACCCCGATTTATCATATGTTTTTCCATTTCAGAGTTAGCTAATCTATTTTGTACTAACAGGGAATATGGACCATCTTCCCATATGTTGTAGCCGCATCAACAGCATTATTTTTTTATCTGCGACGTCGATACTCTAATTAACTTAACAACTAATTCAGCTCTGTTCATGAGGTACCAAGGATTAGAAGATATTATATTGAAATTATTTAAAATGTTATATTATTTTCATAGTGACATATAATTAATTATTTGAGGAGTTTGGCTCAACTCTGTTTGGGAATATAGAATAGGTGGTAGATAAGAGAACTAGAAAGAAGTATACATTGTTGTATATCTAGATGACTCATTTTTTCCTAATTACAAGAGATGCAAGTCATTTGTAAGCCTATTCCTTTTATCTTCTATGAACTGATATAAAATGATAATTGACAAATAGATTTGTTGTTGAAACCATGAGATGCAAGGCTATTACTTTGTATTTCTGTTTAGATCTTGTTCATTCCTATATGGTTTTGCTCAAAACATGAATTACGTCTCTCTATTTCTATAATATTTGCTTCATTTCTATATGTTGGCGAAGCGAAAGGGTCGCCAACGGTCACGGAATAACCTGGTTAGGCGGCGCACATCTTAGTAAAAATACTCGCGCCTTCCCAAGTAGCCTGAACAGGGAAGAGCTTATCCATTTAACGGATTATCTACTTAATATTTTGCTTAAACACAAGACGGCCTAGTGTGTCTTTTTGATATTATTCTCACAAGAGGTCTCATGTTCAAACCTCGTTAGCAGCACATCAAGTGGCCATGGAGAGGGTTTAAACGGTCAGGTGATAATCCGGTTTGGCACCGTGTATGTGAGAAAATACCCGCCCTCCTGAACTAGAAAACCTCATCCGTTTACATTTATTAAATATTTTCCAATTTATATAATTTATTAAATATTTTCCAATTTATATAAATAAGGCACAAAGTCATCCTTGTTCACTGTAGCATTATAACATACAAATCTACAAGATTTGGATTCCTAGTCGCTTCTTCTCTCTCAAGTTGAATCCTCAACAGCTGCAAGATGCGATAACTGGAGGCCATAGGATTCTTTAAGCACTGCAAGTACTTCAGCAATGTTCGGTCTGTGTGATGCGTCTCTATCCACACACCTGGAAGCGATCGAAGCTGTTTTTCTCATGCTCTCCTCATCATATGTTCCCTTGATACTCTCATCCACGATCTCAAATGCACCCGCCTGCAAATAAGGCTTTGCCTGCAAAAATTTTCAATTATCTAACCACCTGGCCAAACACACTTGTAAGCACTAGTTTTGGCAATTTACACCCATTTACTTACGAATGGGTCAAAGTCGAATGGATCAAAGTCACCCAGGGCACCTTTTTCTTAACTTTTTTAATAAAAGGATGAACTTTTGTTTGCGGGTCAATCCAATCTGATCTGGGCTGTTTCAACCAAAACCTGTTTCGACCCGTTACCCAACCTGCCCATCTTTCAAAACCTTTTAGTAAACATGATAAAAGCTTCCTGAGAAGAAATTTGGGTACCCATAAAACTAAGTTAAATGAATCCGGTGATCCGATTCGCCTTAATGGTGCTCTACCACATATAAGCTCCAGAAGAACGACTCCAAAACTATAAACATCGCTCTTCTCAGTCAATTGTTGGGTGGTGTAATATCTGCATAGAATGTCAGATTCTTCTTATTATATATATACACTTTGACTCTAATTAAGAGGACTTTTGACAAAGCATAAACATACTCTGGGTCAAGATAGCCAGCAGTGCCCTTAACCATGGTGGTCACATGACTTGCGTCTGCTTGAGTTACTTGCTTCGATAGCCCGAAATCACAAACCTTAGCATTTAAATCATCATCTAACAATATATTGCTGGACTTAACGTCACGATGGATGATCCGTGGTTGCCTCCCATTGTGCAAGTAGTCCAAACCTTTTGATAAAAGTCAACAAAATTAGTTTGACTTTTTCGGGTACAAATTACACCACTATTGCATTGCTAGATTATGTGTTTGTACCTTTTGCTGCATCAATCGCAATCTTGAGTCTGCGAACCCAACTTAACGTTATTCGTTTGCTATTTTCTCCTGAAAAAGTAGCAATAGCAATATGAATGATAATAATGTGGATTTCATAGGTAGGATTTGACGAGTTTATGGCTTACCGTAAAGATTCTCGGTTAATGATCCACCTGGTAGATATTCATAAACCAGTATATGCCTTTTCGATTCATTACAGTATCCTTCCAAGGATACAAGATTTTGGTGACGAATTGAAGACAAAAGAGATACCTGCAATTGATCCTTCAATGTGTCAATATCAACCTCTTGTTGACTTTATATGTGGCAATATGGGCGAGTCGGTAACGGGTTAGAATATGTCAATTTTATTGTTTAGGTCAAAAAAGCCTGGTTCGGGTGGAGTTGAATCACATACACCCTTTTTGTCCTTTCCCCTTTATTTTATACTTGACTGTCGAATTACTTGTGATTATATGTACAATGTAAGTTTCTTACTGCAACAAAAATCTGAACTTTTGAATTTAGTTTACAAAATTGTATGAAGTAAATACACTTTGGCAACTTTCAACCCCGTTTGACCCATTTGCAACCGTTCAAAAGTAAATGGGTCAAACTTGCAACCTACTTTTTTGAAGCATTAGCTCCAACTGAATCAACAAAGATTTTTGGATAATGAACAAACCTCATTAATGAAAGACTCAGCACCTAGCTGTGTTTTATCAAACCGGACTTTGACAGCTGTCAGTTTGCCATCTGGAAGCTTTGCAAGGTAGACCGACCCAAAGCTACCACGACCCAAAGCCTGCTTAAAGTTACGAGTGGCTACTTTAATTTCTCTATAAGAAAAGGCTTTTGCTGCATTGCAGTTCATCATCTGAAGGTTGGCTTGCTCTCTCTCTCTCTGTTTTTGCTCTGCTTTATTTCTTCTTGTGTAATACAAAACCGAAATAGACACACTAACAAGAACTAGAAAAATTCCTCCAACTGCACAAAATACGATTGCTAAATGGCTGTGGAGTTTTTGTTTTTTCTTGTCAAGGACTGAGACTTTTGGTGCATCGATTGAAGCGTTTGCTGTAGCATGATAGCATTTTGACTCGGAGAAGCTTAGACATTGATTTCCTGAGGTTCTGCACAATACATTTGTGTTAGGTTTAGTATCTAGACGGCTAGATATACTTGGTTCATGGTTGTAGCGTACAGGTTGAACTGGTCAAGTTGGTTCACAGTTAGCTTGGGTTGATCCGGACCAACTTTATTTTCCCAAATTTTTGTATTATTCTACATCTATATATATTATGTCAAAAATGGTAGCGAAATATTTAATATTGATTTCTTGAATTCAAAATGCACTTTGGGCGACTTTGACCGGTTTTGACAAGTGGAGATCTAACACGAATCAACACATTCACACTCGAGATTATGTCTTTAGGTAATACCCTTAGGTTCATACAACACTCACCAATATGACAACAGAAGAGGTTTTCCCCTTTCAAATATTTTTTTTTTTTTTTTTTTTTAGAACGGCAATTTTGACATTGAATCCTCTCATTCGCCACCCACACACCCGTTAGGAAGAAACTTCTCGCATTCATCGCGCAAAGCGTATCCGGAATGCTTTAGGTTAACTGCTTGGCCCGCACAGAGTGAAGGATAACAAAAGCACAACCTTAAAGAAATAATAAAATATATAATAAATTGATTTTGTGAATCCAAAATACACTTTTGCGCGACTTTGACCATTTTAACATGTGGAGATAGCTATAACACGAATCATCACATTCACACTCATGATTGCATCTTTAAGTAATACCCCTGGTTGATAGAACCAATCCAACAATGGAAGAGGTTTTCCCATTTACCGAGAAATGGCAAGTATTTTTACTCTGATGTACGGCCTAACTAGGTTATCCATGACCGTCTCCGACCCTTTATCTAGCCATGTATGCGGCCTAACCAGGTTATCCATGACTGTTTCCGAGCCTTTATCTAGCGACTAAATATGTTATAGTGAGGTTTGAACCTGACACCTCGAATATTAGGATGCCGACCACTAGACACGGTACCAAAAAGAAAAATTAGGATGTTCATACCTTATTTCAAGACTGTCTTTGTTCAATGCCTTTGGGAGCATGCCTTGTAATTGATTGTTCTCCAGATCCCTATTCATTCGAAGTAATTAGAGGAGCAGGTATTTCGAGTTCGTTACTTGATGCAGAAAATAGAATAGAATGAAGTATTAATTGACTTACAACAGGTGAAGATTCTTCATGGCTCCAAAGCTTTCGGGAACTAAACCTTCTAAACTGTTATTCTTCAAATCCCTACACAGAAACAGTGATACTTTATTGTTCGTTATTTGGCCTGTTATAGATAAAAACCTAACAATGAATCCATGCTCAAGTAAATGCGTCAAATTTACCACCATATGATTCGGATAAGACTTACAGAACTTGAAGGCTGATTAAACCGTCCAGATCGGTTCCAAATGATGTTAATTCATTATAACTCAGATTCCTGCAATTTTAAACCCACAATTATCATGAGTAATCAATCGTTTTACGCTCGAGCAACTATAAAGAATATGAACTTGAGTTGCGTATAGAGGGTTACAGGTTTTCAAGATTCTTTAAGCTGCCCAGATTTTCTATTTCTCCTGCAAGTGATGTATTATGCAGATCTCTGCAAGTATTATAAAACGAAATCATTAAATATATGGAACCAAATTAAGTTACATGTATACTTTTTTTTCAACTGCCTTACAATGTTTTTAGATCAAATATGTCGCCAAATGTCGGGCAGATTGACCTCAAGTTGATATCAAATAGTTCCCTACATACAAGATCAACATAAAATTTTCATATTAAAAGAAAGTAAACACCAAAATAAAGTCGTATTAAATAAAAATTTGACATATTGTTTTTTGCATACAATGAGGTGACTAAATTTCCTTCGCATTGTACGTGTCGCCAGGGCGTTGGAGAACATGGATCGTCTTCCCATTCAAGATCCAACCCAGTTGACTGCTGAATAACCTGAAGAGCTGAAACTGCAGAAGAACGTCGATAAAGGCATGTTACGTAAACAATAGTGAACTAAAATATGCACGAAGTGCATTGGAAGATTGTACAGTAGTACATCTTGTTGTATACTTGGATGAAACGGACCTACTGTCGTAGATGATTCTGGAGGTATGTTAACGATCTCGTACACTTCGATCGCGTTCACAAGAGGGTAGAAGCTAATATCCTTAAAAGTAATATTTAAGCTATTAATTCCTTTCCTTAAAAAATATAAGATCCCAACTTCCCAGCTTTTTACTCTATAGTTTGATTGCGCGATTTCGTTGTTAATCAAGACATTGAATGTGGGTGAAACAGGAAGAATCCCAGCAAAATATAGAACAATATAATAATCTGCAAGATTCTCGAGCGAAAAGTTGTAAGTCAACCCTTCCCTCCTAGCTAAAACCCGACCCGTTTGAAGAACGGGTTGAGGAGGACTCTCGTTCAGACCCCAGGTATTAAAAGTACCCAAAGTCTTGAATCCAGTTGATGTATGTAAAGGCGAAAAAGCTTCATCAGTATCCCATATCCTATCGTATGGGTCCAAAGGGTACCTAGAATTAACATGAATCATACGTTAGCAATCCGAAATTGAAACTATGATGGATCACAAATGGGTAGAAAAATGTTGACCCATAAGCGAAACAGGTCAAATTAGTAAAACATCTTTCAAAGTCTACTTGTAACAACTACGAACTTCTATATGTTTGTATTCGATAGTTGCATTGTTGGTGTCATTTTAGTTTCAATAATCATAATTAACACGTTAGTTATCAATTTAAGATAATAATAAAAAAAAAACAAAAAAAAAAAACAAAAAAAAAACTATGAAGTGTTGCAGGTCGACCCAGCCCGCCCAGTTCACCACATACCAGAAAAAATAACCAGTGTCATCCCAACCCATTTTGATCTGTTATCCAACCCTCATGATAACTAAGTTGATCATACCGAATAGAGCCATTAGTGTAACCACAATTGATCCGATAATGTTTCCTAATCAAAGTGTTTGCAAAATCTTCCATCCCACTATAATAAGCTCTTTGAGGAATTGGCCTGATTTCAATCGATGAAATAACAGGATACCCACCGTTCGGGATTGAGATTAAGCAAAACGAAAGATTCTCTTTGTTTTTTGGTTGCAGTATTAACTCTTCAACCCATGGATCTTTAAAAGACAGGTTGATGTTAGCAGCAATAGCTGTTCCTAAAGAAACAAAAAACGATGGTGGTTTTTCTTGCCCATCATAGTTTTTATACACGAAAGTTGCCCGAATAAGGATCAAAGATGATGATGTGTAATTCATTGGTAACTTGTAACACTTTCGAATTTTAGGCTCTGGGAAAAAACGAATCGAGGTTGACGGTGTAACATTGCTAGTGAAACCAACTGTTGCAGTGTTGCCTATGGTGATATAATTGTAGTCTGATACCCACGAAATGTTGGATGAATCGATAAAGTTGGTAGCTGCGCCGCATGATAAACTCCAAAAACCTGTAAAAAGTATGTAAAGTTATATATGGTGAATTTAAGTTGGTGTATAGAAGTGTATGATTGATGTAAATGGTAGTATTGCATATATGCATACCATCTTGATAACATAAAGTGAGTTTTGTGAAGCTTAGAAAGGCAAAAACATATAACAAACACCAATGGAGGTCCATGAGATTCATATGTTTGCTTCAGATTTGTAGGAATTGAAGACAAAACAAATTAATTTAAGATATGGGTAAAGATGTTTTCTTTTCTTTCTATAAATGGTGAAGAATAGTGAGAGCTGAATTTATGCACTACTAACGTTACAAAAAGTTAGTACATAGAGAGCAGGGAGTACATAGAGAGCAGGGAAAAGTGTTTGCATTGATGATGACATATGCAATTTTAGAATCAAAATATAGGTCTCAAAGTTGGCTATTTATATTTAGTGACTAACTACATCAACAAATCAACAAAAACCATAAAAACTAAAAAAATATATGATGTACTATAGTTAAATTTAGTGGTGGTTTTTGCGTTGTATCATCTAATATATTGTAAATCTATTGTTTCTACGATAATTATACATTTCTGAAAATGTGAATCTATTTTTCTAGTCACATTTGATACGTATGTATATAAGTATGCATGTGAATCTACCGATTTTGACTACTATATGTTTAAAAATATAGCTTATTGTTTAATCTGTTAGACATATTAGTAAAGCCCAAGTCCATATTAGTATAGCGATACAATGAGCCCTAATTAATCCTAATGGACCCAAGTCCACATATTGGACTTGGGCTTTACTAATATGTCTAACATAATCAACAATTTGCTTATATATATATATATATATATATATATATATATATATATATATATATATATATATATATATATATATATATATATATATCCAAAAATGTTATTGTCTTATAAATTGTGTATGTCATACAAATTTTGTTTGTTATAATACAACGTATATCATCTTTTTCATAATATAATACTTGTTTTATGTTCGTTGGCGTTTTGATATCCTTACAAAAGATATCATATCCGAAACACACTTACAGCATCATGGGTTGACACGAAAGAGTTATAAACGGTTATGCAGGATAACCCGCAAGGGGATCTATATGGGATCCAGTGGTAGCACGGGCTACCACTGGAATACGCGATGTATTGAAATTTTTTGGGGGGTTTAAAACTAGTGATACCACTTGATAGTGTATTTTTTTATGTGTGACACCATTGGATAGTGTAATTTTTTTTAAACTTTTAACTAGTGACACCAGTGACTACGAAATTTAGATCCGCCACTGATAACCCGGTTAGGCAGGTTATATGTGGGTAAAGGTGTTCACTCTTTCCAAATAGGCTGAACAGTCATTTACGTTTCAAAATAAAAAATTATATCGTTTAGAGTTTTGTCGTCCCTACATATTGCCTACTTGGTGGTCATATTAATATTAATATTGATATAATATAATTGTGTTTTGCATTATTTTGGGTAGTTAAGATGACATAGATTTTGGTTCTTTTGGTGTATGAGTAAAGGACGGAGAATGATAATGAGACGTGCTGGGATTGTTACTATTTCAATCATCTAACGTCTACTTTAATCATTAAATCAAAACGTCTCTCTACTTTTTACATTTACTTGTCTCCAATCAATTATCTTTATATCTTTTTTGTTTATTAAAATTAAAAATAAAAATAAAAATATGATAAGAACGTTATTTTGAACAAGTCTAAGTCAACAACATATTCTGTAAATTTCATTAGTATCCTTGTGTTTGTTTTAATTTGGGTTGACATTCAACTTTTGTTGGGAGTGGCTGATAAAAGGTGGTTATATAATCATCTTTGTTAGCAGCTTTTTAAATGAAAGTTAATTGTTATCAATCACACAAGATTGCTTAATAATTGGCGTCATGATATCGGCACAAAAGATCTCAAGTTCAAACGTTAGATGCAGCACATCTCAAAAGGTTATAAACGGTCATACTAGAATTCGGAAATAGAAATGGATAATCAGATTATAAACAATTGCACTGCCCGAGTAGCCTAACAAAGATTACCTCACCGGTTTACCTGTTTCTTGCTTAATTATCTCCTAAATTTTAGGAACTATGTTTAGCAAAATTTAATAAATCAAGAAGCTTATATGTTTCTAAGTATTAGATTTGACAGTTACTTCTGAAAAGAATTAGAAATGTATTTAACAATTTCAAGATAAAGCAAACATTTTGAAAACTAGAATCAAAGTACATGTAATACAGTTTTACTTGTTATTATTAGGTGGATTAGGGAGTAAGATTTGAAATTGGTCTGTACTAGTGATAAGAACTTTGTTAAAGTAAACATTGACTAATGATGCATAGGATGCTTAAAACACCAGCAAAATATCATTTCTATTTTGCTTTTTTACCCCACTGCTTTTGGATTAAAGAAGTGGTAGTAATAAATTATATGCAACTACCATGATCACTAATTACTGGTTTTTGGTATCAGGTTGTTTATTTGTCCTTTACCATATTGCTTACATGTGTGTTTGTATAGTTAGATTAAAGTTATGACCTGAATCATATTTGTTTTTTGTGGTGACGTATATCATACTACAATAACGATTTATGTGATTTTTCTCTTATATAAAACCAATATGCTTTTAAACCGGAATCATATGTGCCCTGTTACCTTGTTCATTAATCATTCTAGCAGAATAAAATTTAAAATTGAGATAATATTTAATGATATTATATTACACAGATCGTTTATTTTGCTTTTTTATAGTACGACTTGAAAAGTCACATGTTTGTTGCATTGTCATTTCATAGAGTAGTATTTAGGTTCTAAGTGTGGTCCAAATGTAATGAATGTGTTTTAAACTTTTAATTGTGTTTGCCCCATAAACGATATGTGATGTGTCATCATCTAAATCCATTGCTATGTCATCATCTAAATCCATTGCTACCATCATGTTGTCCATTAAGGTTGAAAAAGGTGCAAAAAGAAATCGATACGGTAGGGACCTTGAAGGGTCGAGAATTATTGAAATAAATTCAAACGGAATAAAAAATCTGTTGACAAATGAATTTCAGTTTGTTGACTATTACTTATATTGCTCTAGTTTCCTCTTGTAGTCCAAATAATACAAAAATACTTGTCCAGATCACGGAAGTTACTCCATCTCCCACGGTCCAAAGATTAAAATCTTTAGAATATTCTGAACCATTTATAGGAAATCTTTAGAATATTCTGAACCATTTATAAATATCACAGCAAAAACGATTATAACATTGATGGCTCCTACGTAAATACAGAGCTGCGCAACAGCTACAGACGCAATTTGCAACCAAGTTGTCCATACACAAATTAAGGCTATTTGTTTCCTTGCATTATAAAAGGATTGCATTACATAATCTTAAACTTTAGTTCATTTTAGTAAAATATACAAGCTCAACAAACTATTTAGTTGAGTTTATAGTCTCTTTCTATGAAACAATGAGCTCAAAAACTTGAACTCCAGTTATGGGGCTAATCAGAGCTTAAGCCCTACATATATAAGCAAATACAAAAATCCCTGAAGTGCATTATGAAATATTTAGATGAGTTTACAAAAACACAAAAAGCCGAACCCCAAGATGTGATCCACAATTGAGCAAAAATGTTCGATTCCACAAACGAAATCCAAGACATGGTAACCTAATATTAAAATTAAATAGTAGATTGTAAAGAGTCATCCATATCCGACACAAAATTTCTAACAAGAAACTATGCTTAAAACATTTAGTAGGTAACGGGAGCAAGGATCTCAAGTTGCGAGCCAAGTTTCTCTTCAGCTGCCTTCTCTGCCTTAGCGCGCAACTTGTTGAGCTGCTTCTTCCTCTCATACACCACCTGAGCCTTCTCTTTCCTCTTCTTCTCAAGATCCTGTCAAGGAAAGAAGTCAACTTATGCAAAAAACAAACAAACAATGACAATATAACCACAATCAAAACACTATGTTAAGTAATAAGCACTGTCACGATACGAATGTACATTAATAAAAAACACATTGCTATAAATAAAATAAAAACACCGGGTGATAAAGAGAGAAGAGCACATGTATACCTTGATGGTATCATAGTGATTCCATCCAACCTCAGATGATAATTGTCCCAACAAGCAGAACTTGTGTCCAGCAGTAAGTCTCAAAACCCTGAAATTTTAATTAAAAAAAAAAAAACAATCCTCAACATGTTCAACAAGTAAATCATAAAATCTACTATGGATAAATAAACAAATGTAATTTTATTTTATATTTAAAATAAAATCCCCAAAGTGCTTACTTGAGAGCATCAGGGATCACCATCCTTTTCTTCCTGTTGTACGGAGTAGGAACTCCTTCATAAGCCTTCAACTTTGCGAGTGCAGCTGCTCCACGCTTCGTCTTGTGGGGAATCATCCTACATTATACAAAAGCACAAATCAGAAAACAATGCCTTTCTAAAATTAAAGCATTTAAAAAACCCCTTAAAATGCCAAATTCCTAGGAAGGCTAGTAGCAGCACATTATTAAAGTTTTATACAATTTATAACAACACTAAAATACTTGATGCACATTTCGACAATCACTTATTAAACAGCAAAAAACTTAAATCAAAATAATCAACAAATAACAACTAAAAGACCTGCATGACCTAACTTCAATTTAAATTTATAAACACGTCCAAACACTATAAATTTCTAAAAACCACATGTTACTTTCATAAACAACAAATCAAAAAATAAAATTACTTATCAGATATGCATCTATCTAAACAGCAGTATCGCAAATGAACCATTTCCAGCTAATAAATTCAGCTCACAAAACCATTTACCCAATTCGTTCAGAGATTGTGAATGCGAAACAAATATAAAATCAATCAACAGATAATGCTATACGCAGCAATATAAAACAAAACCATAAGTGAGCACATTAAATTGTATGTATTTATAAATTCTGATAATAATTTACCCTCTGATGGTACGCCAAAGGATCTTAGAAGGAGCACGGAAATGAATCGGACCATGCGAGGGTTTCGTGTTCATACGCTTACGAAGAAAACGAAGATACTTCATTTTCTGACGAACAAGTCCGCCGGAAAGACATATTTCTTCGCATCGGACGATCGTAACTCGCTGACCGTTGAGTAATTCTTTGGCGATAATGGAAGATAATCGGCCGAGCATGTGGTGGCGAGCATCAACCACCACCTCTTTGGTGCATATACCCGATCCAGATACCATGATTTCACTCTCTCTACAATTGCTGCTTGATATCGAGTGTAGGCGTGTGTATAAGAGATATTAGGGTTTCATTGATGTTTAGGGTTTTGTATCGAGGTGTTTTGGGATATTGGGCCTGATTGGAAGCCCAATTTTGAAGTTTATGGACTGATTGCTGAAATAGGGATTTGGTTGTAAGATGAGTGGTAATAACTGAGACCCGATTTGAATCTATGATCTATGAATTAATTTAGGGTGGTTTTTTTTTTTTTTTTTTTTTTTTTTTTTTTTGACAGCTGTTACGAACACTCAGAGGAACTTAACCACCTACGCGTTCATCTTTTACAGAGTTATATTCGTCCTCCAACTACGTGCCCGGGAGAAAACCCGCACCAATCACATACGGGGGCATGGACGGTAAAAACCTCTCTCCCCCCACCCCCCACACACAACGCGATGTGGGAAAGGAGACATGAGTGGAACTTCATGGCAGAGATGAAATTGTAGGTTAATATGCAGTCAATGGGGGTCGAACTCCTGACCTTCTCTAAAGGAGGCAGACCACCAACCGCTTGACCACATCTCAACTTCTAATTTAGGGTTGTTTGTGGGCCGTAAATGTTTTATGAAGCTTGAACTTTTAGTGTGCATTTTCGCCAAAAAAAAAAAAAAAAAAAACACTAATGAAATGTGTATGAATAGCCTATGCTCTCATGTAAAGGTTTTTGTAAAACTTGGTTTCCTATAAATAGGAAAAAAATCAAATGGTCACGTAGGTGTTGATAACAACGGAGGGAATAAGAAGGAGAACGTGGATGCCCCTTCGTGTTCTTACAAGCTGAAAGATAGTGGTGACGCAATTCAAAGTTTGTTTATGAATGTTCAAGACAATAACCGTGTTGGTTCGTTAGATGCGGATACTGGATCATCTAACAAATGCTTTTTTCAAAATCCACCGAATAGTGGTTTGATTCCTCCCCCAACTGCGACTTTAGTTGTTAATGGTTCCCCAACTGTGCTCACTTTTAAGATTGATAATTGTTTCGTAAAAATATTCGTCGGGAAATTATAAATGGTAAATTGAAAAGATTAAGGCTTTTAAATTGTTAGATGTTTAGACTTGTTTATAGCATGTGTGAGTCGCAGTTTGTTGGAAATTTTTTTTTTTTTTTTGTATTGTATTGTATTGTTATGTTCTAAATTGTTTTGGTTATTGGTTTGGTAATAGTAGGTGAGATCTCGATTATAAATAGTTAGATTGTATAGCCGCTTTCTATGTATGAGTTTCGTCGATTGTTTAATTGTATTTATTGGTTGAAGACTCTTTCTTTTAAGAAAACCTTTTCGTTTCTACACGAGTTATCGTTAGTTATGAAAAAAAAAACAAAAACAAATGAAATGTGTGTGATTTATGTGTAACGACCCCAAATCCGTTTACCGAAAACGAAGCACATTTTTTTTTTATAAGTTAGGTCCCATTAAACATCCACTTTACATAAACCATTCCAAATAGTTTTAACCGAATACGCATTATCATAATGACTCTTTAATCATTTTAATATGACTCTTAGTACACATATGACATATTACAAAAGCATTTGCAATAATGACTCAATCACACGAATTACGGGTTAATACTCAATAACTCAACCCGATACCAAGAGCATAATCCCTAGGACTATCAAATCCCCAATCCGCGTACAATTATCCAAAAGCTACCCCATCGAGCTCAAGCGCTCCTACGCATCTAGTCTAATAACTAGCTAACTTCACAATCACAATACATGTAAAAAGGTAAACAACGAGAGGGGTAAGCATAAAGCTTAGTGAATGCAATAATTATACATATACATATATAACCTACTTACTTGCAATTACTTACACAATTACCGCATACACGCTAGCAATATAATTAGCATACCATCGCAAAGTATAACGCTAGATCTCCAATACGCAAGCTAGCACAAACAATAGCATATAACTCGAACAATATACTATGCTACACTACAACACATAACCATGGTTAACCAATCGTACAAGGGAATGGTGCTCGCGAAAGACCATCGGAGTTCACAACATCCATTAGTGTACTTAACACTGCGTATCACTAACCCCCGGGTGGCATCTTAACACCTCGATACTTCACCCCGAGTGGCATCTTAACACCTCGATGCTTCACCCATCAAACATTCTGGAGTGGTGTCTTAACACCTCGACACTTCACTCCCGGGTGGCATCTTAACACCTCGATACTTCACCCCGAGTGGTATCTTAACACCTCGATGCTTCACCCGTCAAACATTCCGGAGTGGTGTCTTAACACTTCGACACTTCACTCGTCACGTGAAAGTGGTGTCTTAGCACCTCGACACTTCACATCTCGCGCTACACAAATAAATACATTATATACATACACGTATAATTATTCCCCTCACCTTGGAATGCCCGCACAAGTCATGCACAACATGATCTTCGTCCTCAAATCTGAGCAAGTAACCACCTATATTACACATAGGCACAATATACACATAAGTAGTCATTCTCTAAAAGAGAACCCGACACAAACATCCCTTAGTCTAGGGATCACACCTTGCTCGCCATAACCCGCCCATTTAACACCTAATGGACACAAACCAATTACCACTTCGGGTGGTAATTCAAACCCACTCTACAAAGTACAATTTAACCCAATTTATACTTTACACCAATTAGACCAACCTAGGTCTTAACACTAAATGACTACTTAGGTAGTAATCATTTCGAACGTCATTTACACCAAAACCCCAACACTTGCAATATTGACCCATATTGCTTTTGACCACGTTTGACTTATGTTTAACACATCACTTTGACCCGAAATCACTACTCATGCGCGATTACTTCCAAAAACATCATTTAACACTTAACAAACGTGTTTAAACATCTATTGAACCAAGACTAGTGTCATTACCAATTTTGACCCATTTTAATTTACCCGTTTTGACAAAATTTACAAAAACATCCTTAACCACTAACGACTAGTGATTAACTTTCCAAAACACCATTTAACACTTGAATCAAACATTTATATGCTTGGTTCATCACATCTTGACCCGTAACTTAGTTTGACACCAAATCAAGGTTAACACCCATTTTGACCAACAAACATGTTCTTATGAACATCTAAATCACCAACACGCTTACAATCTAGTGATTAACACCCAAACCCATGATAAATCTAGCCAAATTCATCATTAAACCCTAAACCCACAATAATCGGGTTCACTTACAATAACAATACCCAAAACTCCTAAATTTCACAAGAAGTGGGTTCTACAACTCGTCACTAACATAAACCCTAACCCAAACAAGAATCAAACAATGAAAATCGGAGTTAGAACTTACCACCACAACCAAAATGTAGTTAGGAATGAGATGAACAACTTTAACACTAGCACTTTGGTGAGATTTCCATTTCTTCTTTCCAAATCAAGCTTTCTCACTCTAAAATGGGTTCCTCTCTCTAGAAATGGATGAGAGTGTTTGTGTGGGTGAGAAATGAGCTAAGGTTAAGCTCTAGATCAGTCCTCAAGCATATAACCCGTCCTCAAGTGAAATGACACAAATACCCCCAAATTAAACCCCAAAAACGAGTTTAAAATGGTCATTCAGCACCTCTATCGCGTTTCACGACACCCCAAACGCGATACACCATACCAAAACGCGACAAATTGACCATGACCAGGTTTTTAGGATGTCGCGTTGATATTGCTTAATATATGCATATTCTTAGTCGCAATATCAGTCCCAAATGTTATGATTTTATGTGTATTCGAGTAGTTTTTAGGTTTGTAATTGGTTAAAATATCCAAAGCGTCGAATGAAATGTTATTATGGATTTTCAATGACATAAAGATCAAAATGAAGATAAAATAAAGATTTCTAATGAGCAACAAAAGAGTACAACATCGCGCCTCAAGACTACAAGTTAAAATGATCGAAATCACGGAATCTGCGTGTCTGCACGAAAAAAATCATAACTAAATCATACTGACTCGAAAAAAGGCGAATCAGGTGTCCAGACGTCCGTAACTCAAAAATCTACAACTTTCACGAAGATACGTTACGCAAAACGCGTACCTATCTACGTGAAACGCGTAGTTTTTCAACCAGATCTAGATCCAAAAGCAAATGGGACGGTGACTTTATGTTTAATAATCCTACTTTTCAGACTTTTACAGCAAAAGGAATCAGAATACAGATAGAAGTCTACCTACTACTTCTAATACTATGCTATAATACAGAGGGAAGAAATTTTACACAAGGGATATAACATTACGTACAGTAGCTAGTAGTAGTGAGTAGAGTAGGAACTAGTTAGCAGCAGTTAGTCAACACTGTACCAAACAAAACATCTACTGTCCTAAATTTAATTTCCATATACATTCCGTTTCATTTATTTTCCAAATTATATTCGGTTTCAAATTTCATTTCAAGAGTGTAATAGGGTAGTTTCAATATTGTACGAGTATTATTGTTCGTGTGCACGGGTACTGTTATTTCCATTTCTACCATTTGCAGTTAATAAATTGAAGTTTTGTTTGTAAGTTTGTTACTTTCATTTTTATTATTGTTATTTATTATTATGTTTATGTTTATGTATTTACATTTTTTACTCTCGTCCTATTATTATGATTAGCTAGTTTACTCCCGTGTTTACTTAGATGTAGAACCCCTCGATTATGGATTGTTATCATTTAGAACACTAAAATGTAACTTAGATTATCTTTAATATTATGCCTTGTCGAAAGAACCATTGTTATATAATTAGATATTTAACCCTATCACTTAATTTATTAGATAAAAATGGCGAAAGTTATTTTTATTGATATAGATTATGTTTTAACACTATAAGTGATTTAGACGAACTTATGGATAAATTATTGATACCAATTTAGAAATATGATTCGGTAGTTTGGGTAATATTATAGTTTGTATAATCGTGAAATTGTAAAAGGGAAACCATTACGATTTAAGTTTTGGCGAAGGTCAAAACTAGGCTATGTCTCAATTTAGATAATCGGGGTATAGTTAACTATCTAAAATAAGATCTAACGAAAGTTAGATTTAATTTTAGTTAGTTAAGATTTTATATAAATTCGAAAGAAAAATATATAAAGTCAACATTTTAAGTATTATAATTGTTATTTTAGTCATTTTAGATATTGTGTTCAATCAAAAGATCCATTATTATGTAAATTTAATACTCAATCCTCGTCACATAGTTTATTGAATCATTTAGCGAAAGTTAAATTGGTAATATAAAATATGCTTCAACACTATTTGTGATCTAGACAAAACGTAGGATTATATTCCTGACAAAAATATAAGAATACGAATTTGGTGATTTGGTGGTATTAAGATTTATATAGTCATGAAATTATAAGAAGGGAAACCATTTTAGTTTAGGTTTTAATGAAAGTTAAAACTAGGTTGAATCACAATTCGAATGATCGGGTATAGTTGATTTGTTAAAATGAGATTAGTGAAAGTTAAGTTGAATTTTAGTAAATCAGGACTTTATGAAATCGAAAGGTTATCACGAAGTTATATACTATATAATATTGTAACCGGACTTAACAACAATCCATAGTATATTGATTATGAATTTTCTATGATTCATATCAACGAGGGGGACGAAATCTAAGTAAATACACTTTCTTATATTTTTATTTATTGTAATTTTTATTATTATTTTAGTTAATTATATTCAAAATCAAAACCAACTAAAACCCCATTTTCTAGTATAATTAATTGTAATTAAATTCTTGAATACGCTTCTCCCTGTAGAATGAACTTGACTTGCCAGTATCTATTGATGCATGATCGGGACCAGTTGCCCGTAGTGTGATAATATTTATTAGTTAGTTTAGTTGTAAAAATTTAAAGGTCGGTTTTATCACATCACGCGTTTTGACCATGTTTGTCGCATTCCGCGACGTACTAAAACGCGACAAGTGTGCTCCAAACGCGATAACTGCAGTTCTCAGCTTCCATTTAAAAGTTCAGGGACTGAGGTTGTCAGATTCTGATTCTGATGTAAATTCTGAAAATGCATAATTGTTAGGTTGAGTTTCAGTGACACTTTCTGATGCACACTTTTACTAACACTTTCTGATGACACTTCTGATGTATAAAATTCAGGGTGTTACATTATTTGAAAAAAGCATATCTCTTAAATTAAAACAAAATAATATACTTTTTTGCTCAGTTGGTCCATCTATTATACCCCAAATCGCTAACAGCGTCCCTCTATTTTTAATTTGGTAATTCGCATCCCTTAATTATTTTAATTTTGCAATCTGAGTCCCTCTGTCAACTTGCCATCCAAATCGAACGTTAAGTCCCATCATGTTAGTTGCATGTGAGGGTAAAATAGTCTTTTTACTCTATTGTACACTAAAAACGAAGGACCACCAGCGCAAAAAATCAAAAAATCTTATAATTTATATGTTTATATGATATAATTTTGTTATTTTAAATACCAAATATATGAATCATCTTCATCTTAATTTACAGACAGCAAATCAAAAACTAAATTAAAAAATAAACCAAACCTATTATAAAATTATATCCATCCATTATAAATTTATTTCCGTTATATATAAATAAGAATATATCAATGTCAATATCATATCAATATATATTACTCCGTATATCAATTATTTTAGTGCAAAAAACCTTATAATATTTATATTTGTTTGTTTTATGTATTTGTTCTTCCCCAAATTTATCTTTTCACTAAAACATTATAACCCTAAACTAATCAAACCATCAAACACAAATATGTATTGTTATAATCATAATCTAAATCCCGAACATAATCAAAATTTATCTATTATCAATTAATACCCAAATTATCATCTACCAATTTCATCTATTATCATCAAAATCAAAATATGTAGAAATTCATTTCAATTCAAATACTTCAAATACGGTTATAGATCCCACATGGGTTTCATATTCTTTGTTCATTTAACATTTTATATTAATACATAAACATACACATACAAAACACATATTACCTGCGAACTATTGATGTTTTGAGAGATTGTCGATCTCAGCTTCCTCAAAATTAAACCCACATCATTCAAGATCAAAAGTCCAACCCACGTCATCTTCATCATTTTGTTCATCATCGTCATCTTCAATCGAAATCCAAATATAATATTCAATCGAAACCCAGATTAAACCGAAGTATGTCAGAAAGTATTGTCCCTTGGAAGACATGTAAATTGACAGATTAAACCCAAATTCGCTAGCCACCATCGTTGTCTTCACTGCTAGCCACCATCTCTGTCATCACCGACGACTACAAAAACCCTACCCTTAATGACGGCGGAGGTGTGACGCCCTGTATAAAATCATCGTGTACGGATCATCAACAACAGGATCATTACAAGGTCAAACACTATATGCTGTTTAAAAACCAGTTTTGCATTCATAAAAAGATAACGTAAAAGTTTTACAAAAGATAACGTGCTTCTACGAATAGAAAGCATAAACATAAATATGTGACACAAAGGTCATTACAAAGCCATTGTTCAATAATAACCTAAGTGGTAAATGCAAGATAAAAGTTCCATGCTTGAGATATCTCTAAACAATGCAACGGAAGTCTAACACAGCAGGTCTAACAGCAAGTCTAACATCGGAAGCAACAACGTCTAAGCACCTGAGAAATACATGCTTAAAAAGTCAACACGAATGTTGGTGAGCTATAGTTTGTTTGTATTCAGTAATGTAATGTAAACTACGAGATTTTAGTGCTTCAACCAACGTTTCAAATCAGTATTTCAAATCAGTATGATAAAGTATATGCTTATCCGTGGACACCCGGTAACTAACTTAACGTAAAATAAATATCACCCCCTAAAAGTACACTTAGCGAGTGCGTATGTTCTCGAAGTATTAAACACCCGTTAAATGCTAGCGCGATTAGCCCGAATGGGGATGTCAAACCCTATGGATCCATATCTAATATTTGCGTTCACCGGTTCAAAAATCAATGATTAAACGTTACCGTGCTAAGGGGAATCTTTGTGCCGTTATATCACCCACACATATATAAAGTTTAAGTACTCGTGTCAAGTAAGTAAAACATAAAAAGCACATGTATTCTCAGTCCTAAAAATAGTTTAAGTAAAAAGGGAAGCTATAACTCACTGTGATAAATGCGGTAAAAGTCGATACGGAAAGTATGCAAGTAGTAAGTCGGTCCGAAAGGTCCTCAACCTAAGTCAAAGGTCACTATGTCAGTTCATTGTCCCCAAAAGTTTAAAAGTGAATAAATTAAGTCTTAAGTATCATCATCATTCGTAAAAGATAAAGTAAGTTTTCAACAGAAATAGAGATCGAAACAATGGCTGATTTCGGACAGCTGCTACGACCTCTATACAAAATGAAAAGACGCGTAGTCAGTGGCCAAGGCTCCGTATATGAGTCCTCTAACCGCTATCCAATTTTAAGATCCTAACTCGATGTTGTTTGACCGTGGCGACGGTTCAAGCACGAGTAGGTCATAATTTTTAGCACGTCGTTACAAAGGCGTAGTGACTTTCGGAAGGGTATAAATCCTAAACCGTATATCGGATTTAGGCGAGTCTTAAACGAAAAGTCATCTACTCAAAACGAACTATCTAAAAATGAACTTTTCAGAAGTCCCAGGTATTTGATCAGACCCCAAAAAATAGAAAACAAGTGCTCCAGTGGGTTTCTTGGTGCTTGATGTTCATCACGGTTCTCATCCTTGATGCGTGTAAGCTTCAAGTGTACAACTCTTTGATGTTTTAGCATCACTTTGACCAAGTTTCAACCATCAACATACAACTAAGAGTAAAAGCTAACATTCTACAAGTTTTGAACATCAAGGTTGTCTCTTTATTGTATAATCACAATAAAGCTTCAACCTTTGTCCTTTTGATGCAAGTTTATGCATCTTCATCATATGAGATGATGAAGACTTGATTTTTATCACCATAAAAAACATAAAAAGGTTCCAAGTAAGTGAGATCTACAATAATAACTTAGATCTCAAGTGTTAGGAAACCCTAAGCTAGAAAGTTTGGATCTTTACAAGATTAATGAGACCATAAGCTAGAAAGCTAAGATCTAGTAAAAGTAATGAGATCATAAACTTAAAAAGCTTAGATCTAAACAAAATAATGAAACCCTAAGCTAGAAAGCTTGGATCTTTAATGTTCTTGAAGATCTTTAAAGCAAAAAGCTAGATCTACAAGTTATATGAAGATCATAAACACAAGTTTTGATCTTTTAACAAAATAAAGTGATCTTAAGCTTCAAAACTTAGATCCAACAAAGTAATGAAGATTCAAATCTAAAAAGCTTGAATCTTTCATGTTCTTGAAGGATTCAAATCAAAGTTTGAATCTTCAAGATATAACAAGATCAAGAAGCTAAAAAGCTTGATCTTATGAAGATGATGATGATGTCGTGTGAAAGAAGAAGAGAAGAAGAAGAAGAAAATTTAAAGCTTACAATTTTTAGAGTGAGAAAGACTAGAGAGAGAATTAGAGAGCAAGTGTGTGTAAAATGTGAATGAGATCAAGTGTGAAATGGAAGGAAATAGCTTGGTATTTGTCACGACCCGGAAAATTTCGAATAATTTTAAACCAAACTCTCAATACGATATTGTATTTTCAACACGATAAGCAAAGTCTGTTAGGTTGAGTCTCAAAAATTTCGAATTGTTTCATATATTCAATTGACCTTCGACTGTTCTCGACGATTCACGAGCTATTATTTGTAAATAAATGTGTATACATATAAAAATAAATATTAATATATGTATAGAGTATATTAAATATAATTATTTAATGGTTGTAATACTCATTGGACGTTTCGAATAAGTATTTAGAGAAGTTAAATTCAAACTTATGTATTTTTAAAATGAACGGTGATTCGGAAATGAGTTATACAAATTATAGGGTTATTAAATATATATTTACGAGCTATTTGTTAAATTTTAACAATTAGTATATTTGCTTAGGACTTTTCTGAAGACTTTTTATCCGCCATTGATTTAACAACGGAGTACGATTTAATAGTCCGTAAACTGTCGGCAGAATTATTCAAAACAAGTGGCTGCCAAGTTTATTATTATTAAATCTATTGTGCACAATTGAATTCAATTAACTACTTTATGTTACTGTACTTGATAGATATCTAAGCATAATATATACATGTATGCATCCCCACTTAATTTGAAGAAATATCCACAAGTGGTTCGTTCATAGTGCAATATTATTGCACTTCCTCTCTCAACAAACATATAACCAAAACCATCACCTTCTTGAACCTCACAACCCTATTTGAGCACCACAAAACACCTATGACACCATCCTCGTGCAACAACCACCAAGGACCTCCATCACCCCCCAAACTCGCCACCTTGTAGCCCCTATGATCACCACCACTCCAACCGTCATCCTTATGCTGCTGCATCTTTTTGTTTTTCTATTTCGTTCAAAGTAAAACCCACCCATATCAAACCCACAACCACAACTACAACTACATCACCTTATCACCACTTTCAATTCGTGACCCATTAAAATTCATCAAACACCATCGGAAACACCATAAACCACTTACACTTGTATCTACGACTACCATTTCTTGGTTACTATTATCAAACGAGAATAAACTTAAAACCCTCACCATCATCTTCTTTATTATAAACCCATCATCAAAACCATCCTTTCATTTTTCGATCGAACATCCATGCTATCTTCAACTTCACCTAAAACTACCATGTACACCATCACATATCTTTCTTTCTTTTCCTCTTCTCTCTCTCTCAATGCCTCTCTCTCTCCAAGAACCATCACCACTGTCTCTTTTTCACTTATGTTTTGCAGCACCACCGAGACCACCTCTTTTCATCACCACCACAACACGCCACATTCTACCACCTTGAACCACCACTTCAACCATTAACAAACCCACTTTTCATCTCCACTTTCTGCTACTAATTTCTGTCCAAAAACCACCACGGTCCCCGCTATATTTCTGCTACTATCTTGCTATCTTTCTTCGGTTAATCAACCCACCACAACCCATTGAAAAACTGCTTCATTTTTCCTGTTTCTAATCGAATTGCCTTGCTACTGCTACAACCATCGACAACCCACTTGATTTACTACCATTTGTGTTCGCAAAAAGGGAAAATAAAATAAAACCACAAACCACCAACCTGTCAACCAACAAACCCCCACCTTGTTCCTTTCTTCTCCATCCAATCACCTTCATCTCAAAACACCATCGATCACCATTGATGTAACTTATGTTTCTTGTTTTCGAACACCAAAGCAACCACCAGAATTACCTCTACATGAACCCACAAAGATGAAGAAGAAACTGCAAGTTTCGTATACAACTCCTTTTATTATTTTTTTTCTTTTAAGATAGTGATGGTGAGGTGGCTCAATGATTACATGATAATGATGAATCAAACTTCTTGTGATTGTTTTAATATTGTTGTGGCCGACAACTTTGATATGGGTAACATGTTGATATTTAAATAACAGTTTAAAGGGAAAAAAGGGGTAACAGATTCATATGAGAAGGATTGAGCCGTGAACTTACATCTCATTTTGATTTTGGGCCGCAAGCTTTTATTTTTATAGTGGGCCTTGTTTGTATGTTGGACCATTTAAGACCTAATTGAAATCACAATATGGGATTGATGGTTCGAACGAGAGCTGTGTTGGTTGGTTTGGATAATAAGATATGAGGGTGACGTTAATATGGGGTGATGATGAACAAATGATAATAATGATTAAGTTGATAATGATGAGGGAAAAGGTTGATGATGTTAAATAAGGATGACTATGAAAATGACTTAAGTGTTAAATGAGTCGATGATAATGATGAATGGCGTATGATTATGATGACGATGATTAGGATACCTCATGATGATGATGATGATGTTAATTTAGAGATGATGAAAGTAAGATTAAGATTATAACTAAGATTATGATTATAATGATGTTAGTGAGATCGTGATAATGTCATGATATGGGTGGTAACGGAGACGAAATAATTATGATATTGATCATGACGATATCATGGTGGAATGAGATTAATGATGATGTCAATAAATGATAAGTTGATATAGGTATGAAAATGATAATCATATGATGAGTATGACAATGAATGATATTTGATAAGTGATGATACTTGATGATGAAATGAAAATGATTAGGATAGTATGATGTTAAGTTAGAAGAGTGGTTTGGGGAGATTTCGGGTTTAGCGGGACATCGCGAGTTCAAACCCGGACTTGGGCATTTTTTTTAGGACTACATCCTTGAGGTTCGTGAATTCGAGGTCAAACCTACACTTATTAAATGGCGTCATATGTATTTTTACTACAAAATACAGTATGGTGAGTTTCATTTGCTCCCTTTTTAATTGCTTTTGCAATATATATTTTTGGGCTGAGAATACATGCGCTGCTTTTATAAATATTTACGAGATAGACACAAGTACTTAAAATATATTCTACGTTGAGTTGTACCACCCTGCATATCTTCCCTAATAGCTTGGTAACTACTATTTACATGTGGTATTGTAAACGCGAATCCCGTTGATAGATCTATCGGGCCTGACAAACCCAACCGGACTGGACGACCAGTATTCAACGGTTGCACAGTACTTCGTTTTGTTACTACACTTGGTACAGTGTAGGGAGATTTCATAATAAAGGGAATATGCGACGTTGATTAAATGTTAAGTATGGTTACCAAGTACTCAACCACTTAGAATGCTTTACATACACTTGCGAGTGTATTATGTTTATGATTATGAAATCTTGTAGACTATTAATATATTGAAATGATTGTTATGATAAACCTATGAACTCACCAACCTTTTGGTTGACACTTTAAAGCATGTTTATTCTCAGGTACGAATTAAGTCTTTCGCTGTGCATTTGCTCATTTTAAGGACATTACTTGGAGTCGATCATCGCAATGGGACCAAATGTTGATGACTTTGTCCAGGAGGATAAGGACGGGTCCTCACAGGTGGTATCAGAGCGTTGGTCCTAGCGAACCAGGTCTTGCATTAATGTGTTTAACAGATAGTTGTTAGGATATATTAGCAAGTCTGGACTTCGACCTTAGCTGCATATTATAAGTATTGTTTATCATTCCTAGTAGAAAATTACTTGCTTATTATTCCTAAGTCTAGAAACGACTTCCTGCACTTATAGTATAGATAGTGTATAGATAAATTCATATCCCAGTGTATCAGTTACTATAAACTTTATCCGACAGCTTCCGAAGATTCCTCCGTGACTTATGGGATTTTGGTATTGTATATACATAAGTAAATTATGTATTGAAGCATACCAAACTAAATCCTATAATCTTTTTCTTATCGAAAATACTTTATCTAACCGTACCAAATGAAACTCACCACTAGTTCAAATCTCTCGGATTCTGATATGGAATTTCACCTACGCTTCGAAAGTTGTGTCACCAGAATGAATCAATCAATCAGTCATCCCCAATTTATCTGATGGTTTCGTAGTCTACTTAATTATTGGAGACAAGAAGAAGGTGATCCCTTCCATCCACCACATTGCCCTCTTGGCGAAAAACCTGAAGCACTTACCGGTGAACCTATCCGAAACACCATTTTCATCCTCATTTTCAGAATATCTCGTCACGATTATCTTCTATCTATAATTCTAAACCTTATTCATCCGCTCGTTCTGACCGACAATCATCCCGGAGTAATAGAAGAAGTCAATGAGCTTCGCGCTCGAGTAGTGGCTTTGGAGAATATGGTGCAAAACTTACCAGCTCCAGCAGCATCACCGGCACTAACAGTACCATCAGTAACAATACGAGTACCACCAACAACCCAAGTTTCAATATCACATGCCTCAACATTTCATTCTGTACCTCGAGCATAATCATCGTTCTACGTATCGTTCTATCTACTTTATCTTCGTTCTACATATCGTTCTACATCGATTACCTTCGCTCGACATGGCAATTATGTAATTTCTAAAGTTTTAGAGATTATGTAATCTAGTATTAACGATAAATCAAATGAGTTTAATATCTTATTGACTCATTAAATCCATGATTACATCTGAAGAAAATATATATGCAAGTATATTTTCATAAAGATTGTAATTAAAATTCTTTTGTACAAACTGTTAATGGTGAAAATATTTTAACGGGTAGGTAATACCCGAGGAATATTTAGATTTCACATTAATCAGTTACACGGTACATTCTTCGACTCTGATTCAACAGTCAGTCACTATCCTACTTGTATCCATAGATATACGTATCCGTTCACCACAAAATAATCATTTTTTTTCAATTTCATATTTGGATTTTGACCTATCAAAATCCAACAAGTGGCATAATGAAGAAAACATCGGACAAAGTAAAATTTGTTAGAAACAAACAAACTAACTAATTGAAATATTGTTAAGAATCTACGCTAACTGTTCCTAGCTAACTGTTCGTAGCTAACTGGTTACATTTTATTTATCGCAATTTAATTATCGCAATTTACATTCTCGCAATTTTATTTATCGTCATTTAATTTCTGTATTTATTTTACGCACTTTAAATAACGGGACACGTATACAAGGTTTCGACATATCATATTAACCCATCTATATATTTATCTTGGAACAACCATAGACACTCTATATGCAAATGACGGAGTTAGTTATACAGGGTTGAGGTTGATTCCAAAATATATATATATAGTTTGAGTTGTGATCAATACTGAGACCGGTACACGGGTCACGATACGTATTAATTAATTCGAATGTTATATATTAAACTATATATGAACTATTGGACTGTTAAATGTGGACTATCGACTGTGGACGAATAATATTGGACAATTAAAAGGAATTAAAATACTGATTATAACATATGAAACAAAATAATTCTTCAAGTTTGCCACTTGATTTCATCTTAAACCTCATCTGAATCTTGACGATTCCAATCCATGTTCAAATCTTTCATGATTCTTGAAAACACCTCGATTGAGAGAATGAACCAACCGCACTTCATCTGCGGAAGAAAAGATTGATGCACATAGTTATGCACCTGAAAAACCCTCGGAAACTGAGTAAACGTTTAACACGTAGCTGTGCTAATTCCTTTAGTGTTATTATTACCCAAAATAATTTGGTAATCCCTTTCAAAGTAGCAAATTTTGTCACAGCTCCAGCAAGTCAACTCCGATTTTTCATCCGAAACAACCTTATTATAACCTTGATATATATGCGTACTCTTTATTGTTACTGGGGAATCTTTTATATTCCACCATATTACCATCAACGTTTAATCATCTAAAAACACAATTCTCCTGAAACACCTCGATTCGATAATCAATGATCCAGATCCGTTAACTTTGAAATTGCTGACGAAGCAGTATGTAGTAAATGGTCTTAATGGCCAAAAATGATGGAAAAAAAGAATGGAGTGTTGGGAAGGCTCGATAGAAAATTTGGCACTGAAAAACGGATTGAGCTAACCGTGAAGGAAACAAAGAACAAATACAAGGACCAAACTCTATATTCAAAGAATCCAGATAATTTTGGATCCGATGAAAACTTTAGAGAATATCTTGCTCCGAGGTCATGTTAAAAATCTTGCGGAAAATTTTTCTTCATCAACCTTCGAACTTAGAAATTCCAAAATATCATCATAAATATCTTCGATATTTCTGAGGATATTTTCATAAATATTTTTGTCCGAAATTATCTACCTCTTTGTATTTCTGTATTCCATTATATTGGAAACTTCTGTAAAGTCTAAGTATAAATTATGAATGAATTGTGGAGAAGTGTTGGGAACTGAAGCATGAGTTAGTATAATATAATGCGCTTGGCCAACGTAATTATATTACAGTAAGTCATGATAAATTTCTAATGGAATGTGATGATGGTTCACAGATCTTACCCTCATCATGTGTCATGTTACACGACTCTTTCATTCTACTTAATCTCTAAACATATCACGGAAATATTTCCTTGATATTTCTGTTCTTCCGTAATTGCAACAAACTGCTAATAAATAGTGCTATTACATTTCTTTCTGATTAGAAGATTTCCTTAAATTCCTTGAGTTTTGGAAATCAACCGTGACTACGTCAAAAGTCAAGACGAAACTTTATTTCTCATTTCACTCTTTTGTGATAGCTTCATTCGTACTCTTTGCATGATTGAATTATCTTATCCATATTAAGTAATGGTGATAAAATTCTATTCTATCAATTTATATTCATCATGAAAACACTCTTATCGTTAGCCATGACAACCCCGATCAAATTTCGGGACGAAATTTCTTTAACGGGTGGGTACTGTCACGACCCGGAAAATTTCGACTAATTTTAAACCAAACTCTCAATACGATATTGTATTTTCAACACGATAAGCAAAGTCTGTTAGGTTGAGTCTCAAAAATTTTGAATTGTTTCATATATTCAATTGACCTTCGACTGTTCTCGACGATTCACGAGCTATTATTTGTAAATAAATGTGTATACATATAAAAATAAATATAAATATATTTATAGAGTATATTAAATATAATTATTTAATGGTTGTAATACTCATTGGACGTTTCGAATAAGTATTTAGAGAAGTTAAATTCAAACTTATGTATTTTTAAAATGAACGGTGATCCGGAAATGAGTTATACAAATTATAGGGTTATTAAATATATATTTACGAGCTATTTGTTAAATTTTAACAATTAGTATATTTGCTTAGGACTTTTCTGAAGACTTTTTATCCGCCATTGATTTAACAACGGAGTACGATTTAATAGTCCGTAAACTGTCGGCAGAATTATTCAAAACAAGTGGCTGCCAAGTTTATTATTATTAAATCTATTGTGCACAATTGAATTCAATTAACTACTTTATGTTACTGTACTTGATAGATATCTAAGCATAATATATACATGTATGCATCCCCACTTAATTTGAAGAAATATCCACAAGTGGTTCGTTCATAGTGTAATATTATTGCACTTCCTCTCTTAACAAACATATAACCAAAACCATCACCTTCTTGAACCTCACAACCCTATTTGAGCACCACAAAACACCTATGACACCATCCTCGTGCAACAACCACCAAGGACCTCCATCACCCCCCAAACTCGCCACCTTGTAGCCCCTATGATCACCACCACTCCAACCGTCATCCTTATGCTGCTGCATCTTTTTGTTTTTCTGTTTCGTTCAAAGTAAAACCCACCCATATCAAACCCACAACCACAACTACAACTACATCACCTTATCACCACTTTCAATTCGTGGCCCATTAAAATTCATTAAACACCATCGGGAACACCATAAACCACTTACACTTGTATCTACGACTACCATTTCTTGGTTACTATTATCAAACGAGACTAAACTTAAAACCCTCACCATCATCTTCTTTATTATAAACCCATCATCAAAACCATCCTTTCATTTTTCGATCGAACATCCATGCTATCTTCAACTTCACCTAAAACTACCATGTACACCATCACATATCTTTCTTTCTTTTCCTCTTCTCTCTCTCAATGCCTCTCTCTCTCCAAGAACCATCACCACTGTCTCTTTTTCACTTATGTTTTGCAGCACCACCGAGACCACCTCTTTTCATCACCACCACAACACACCACATTCTACCACCTTGAACCACCACTTCAACCATTAACAAACCCACTTTTCATCTCCACTTGCTGCTACTAATTTCTGTCCAAAAACCACCACGGTCCCCGCTATATTTCTGCTACTATCTTGCTGTCTTTCTTCGGTTAATCAACCCACCACAACCCATTGAAAAACTGCTTCATTTTTCCTGTTTCTAATCGAATTGCCTTGCTACTGCTACAACCATCGACAACCCACTTGATTTACTACCATTTGTGTTCGCAAAAAGGGAAAATAAAATAAAACCACAAACCACCAACCTGTCAACCAACAAACCCCCACCTTGTTCCTTTCTTCTCCATCCAATCACCTTCATCTCAAAACACCATCGATCATCATTGATGTAACTTATGTTTCTTGTTTTCGAACACCAAAGCAACCACCAGAATTACCTCTACATGAACCCACGAAGATGAAGAAGAAACTGCAAGTTTCGTATACAGCTCCTTTTATTATTTTTTCTTTTAAGATAGTGATGGTGAGGTGGCTCAATGATTACATGATAATGATGAATCAAACTTCTTGTGATTGTTTTAATATTGTTGTGGCCGACAACTTTGATATGGGTAACATGTTGATATTTAAATAACAGTTTAAAGGGAAAAAAAGGGGTAACAGATTCATATGATAAGGATTGAGCCGTGAACTTACATCTCATTTTGATTTTGGGCCGCAAACTTTTATTTTTCTAGTGGGCCTTGTTTGTATGTTGGACCATTTAAGACCTAATTGAAATCACAATATGGGATTGATGGTTCGGACGAGAGCTGTGTTGGTTGGTTTGGATAATAAGATATGAGGGTGACGTTAATATGGGGTGATGATGAACAAATGATAATAATGATTAAGTTGATAATGATGAGGGAAAAGGTTGATGATGTTAAATAAGGATGACTATGAAAATGAATTAAGTGTTAAATGAGTCGATGATAATGATGAATGGCGTATGATTATGATGACGATGATTAGGATACCTCATGATGATGATGATGTTAATTTAGAGATGATGAAAGTAAGATTAAGATTATAACTAAGATTATGATTATAATGATGTTAGTGAGATCGTGATAATGTCATGATATGGGTGGTAACGGAGACGAAATAATTATGATATTGATCATGACGATATCATGGTGGAATGAGATTAATGATGATGTCAATAAATGATAAGTTGATATAGGTATGAAAATGATAATCATATGATGAGTATGATAATGAATGATATTTGATAAGTGATGATACGTGATGATGAAATGAAAATGATTAGGATAGTATGATGTTAAGATATAAGAGTGGTTTGGGGAGATTTCGGGTTTAGCGGGACATCGCGAGTTCAAACCCGGACTTGGGCATTTTCTTTTAGGACTACATCCTCGAGGTTCGTGAATTCGAGGTCAAACCTACACTTATTAAATGGCGTCATATGTATTTTTACTACAAAATACAGTATGGTGAGTTTCATTTGCTCCCTTTTTAATTGCTTTTGCAATATATATATTTTGAGCTGAGAATACATGCGCTGCTTTTATAAATATTTATGAGATAGACACAAGTACTTAAAATATATTCTACGTTGAGTTGTACCACCCTGCATATCTTCCCTAATAGCTTGGTAACTACTATTTACATGTGGTATTGTAAACGCGAATCCTGTTGATAGATCTATCGGGCCTGACAACCCTAACCGGACTGGACGACCAGTATTCAACAGTTGCACAGTACTTCGTTTTGTTACTACACTTGGTACAGTGTAGGGAGATTTCATAATAAAGGGAATATGCGACGTTGATTAAATGTTAAGTATGGTTACCAAGTGCTCAACCACTTAGAATGCTTTACATACACTTGCGAGTGTATTATGTTTATGATTATGAAATCTTGTAGACTATTAATATATTGAAATGATTGTTATGATAAACCTATGAACTCACCAACCTTTTGGTTGACACTTTAAAGCATGTTTATTTTCAGGTACGAATTAAGTCTTCCACTGTGCATTTGCTCATTTTAAGGACATTACTTGGAGTCGATCATCGCAATGGGACCACATGTTGATGACTTCATCCAGGAGGATAAGGACGGGTCCTCACAGTATTTATAGTGGTGGTGAGGGGTGGTGGACGTGGGTTTTGGGGGGGACAAGGGGGACACCTTTTTGCTTTTTGGTTAGTGGTGGTCTAAAGGTGGTCTTATTGTTAGGATCTCATGCAACATTTGTGATAATGGTGAACAAAAATGCTAGTATGTTGGCTTAACTTAGTGGGTTTTTATCTTACATTTATATGGGTCATAAACTTATTAAAGTTGGGCTAATTAAATAGTCCATTAGCTAGAGTAGGGTGGGCTTGAGTCTAATAAGGTAGAAAGTTCAACAAGACTAACTAGCGTGCATTAGTAAATTACTAAGCGTAATTAAGCAACCAATAAGCCAAGTAATTGTCATTAGAAAATAACAATTAGTATTACGTAGTCATAATATTCCAATTATGACAAAAGATAAACGTGTACCAAGTACGTAGCTCGCTTTAAACGTCAAGTGACACTAACGGTCATAAAAGCATTCGAGGATCAAGTTAAGTGATTAAGCACTTAATAGCAGGTTGTAAGGTATTAACGAAAGTAATTAATCATGAATAAAGATCCCAGAGCATAAACTAGCTCAGTACGCACAAATACGCAATTTCGTGAAAGTATAGAGCACAAAAATATAAGTTGAAAAAGTCGGGTCGTTACATTACCCATCTGTTAAAGAAAATTTCGTCCCGAAATTTTGAAGAGTGACCAACAACGGTACCAAATTTGAAAAAGAAGAAACGTATCAAAGTTCCGAGAGACTCGTGGGCTCAGAAGTGAGCTATTCACCTTGAAAGGTACTTGGGCGTATAAAAATAAGAATAGGTATATGCCATTAATTAAGTCTCTTAACCTTAAGATCAACAAATTGATTTCGTTTCTTGTTAATATGAATATGTCATCTGAATATATACCCACAAAAGGAAAGATGATGTTTTTAGCCTTACATGCATCCTCAGTAAGCTGGATGCATGAAATGAATCATGGATGTTACCAACTCATCTAAAACATTGAGCGCTTATGTCGCAATACAAAGCTGACAGGTAGAATGGAAAACATGGTAATCACAACCATGCAATTTGATGTCTGAATAGTGTTAGCCACGGATTTTACTAACACCTTAATTTTGGAAGGAGAACATAGGCATATAGAACCCGATATTTAGGAAATGTTTCATTTGAATAAATGAATTGAAATTTTAGCTGAGAGTGACTAATCAGACTTACATGCAATGCATGCCATAATTATTTATAGTGTCTTCAGGGCGGTCTGAACGAACAATGAAGGATATCACCCAGTTTAACATACTGCATGTGATCTTATCCCTGAGATGGAATGAAAGCACAGTTCCATAGTGTAGCTATATGCTTTCAGTTACATGCTGAAGTTAGGGTTAACACCGACTAGAACAACATATAGTTGCAATTAACGAAGGAAGAAATATATAGAGTAATCACATCAGTGTTATAGATGTTTTAAGTAGTCCCTTCCAAGAGAATAACAAGATTCATAGATTTTTAAAGTGCTTTACATTACATTTCTGAAAGAAGATCGAACGAAAGGTGTGATCTTTGAACGAGAGTGAACTCTCGTACAACGAGCGAGTTGATCTGAATTTATCCTTATACTTAAGGGGATGCGCGGATGAGAAGATACGTGAACCCTTAGTCATAAAGAATGGTTTACTCCAAATGAAAAGAATCTCAAAAATGATTTCTTGTACCTCAACATACTGATTCATAGAGATTATGTTTACGAGGGGGTTGTGAAACGACTCGTCCTTATCCTCCTGGACGAAGTCATCAACATTTGGTCCCATTGCGATGATAGACTCCAAGTATGTCCTTAAAATGAGCTAATGCACAGCGGAAGACTTAATTCATACCTGAGAATAAACATGCTTAAAAGTGTCAACCAAAAGGTTGGTGAGTTCATAGGTTTATCATAACAATCATTTCAATATATTAATAGACCACAAGATTTCATATTCATAAACGTTTTAATAATAATATTCTAAGTGGTTGAGCACTTGGTAACCATACTTAACATTTAATCAACGTCGCATATTCCCTTTATTATGAAATCTCACTACACCGTACCAAGTGTAGCCTACAAAACGAAGTACTGTGCAACCGTTGAATACTGGTCATCCAGTCCGGTTGGGGTTGTCAGGCCCAATAGATCTGTCAACAGGATTCGCGTTTACAATACCACATGTAAATAGTAGTTACCAAGCTGTTAGGGAAGATATGCAGGGTGGTACAACTCAACGTATAATATATTTTAAATACTTGTGTCTATCTCGTAAACATTTATAAAAGCAGCGCATGTATTCTCAGCCCAAAAATATATATTGCAAAAGCAATTAAAAAGGGAGCAAATGAAACTCACCTATTGTATTTTGTAGTAAAAATACATTTAACGGCATTGAACAAGTATAGGGTTGGCCTCGGATTCACGAACCTATATCAATTATATATATTAAAACATATAATCACATAATTCCATGTAATACTTATATATATATATATATATATATATATATATATATATATATATATATATATATATATATTAAGTTTTGTAGTGTTATAATATTCATACCTAATTCCAATTAAAATATATATACTTTATTTATGTATTGAATTTTCAAATATATAATTATTTTGTAAAATGATTAATATTTATACATATAGTTATATTGATAACATATTCGTTTTCAATATTTGAAAAAAAAAAATTCATTAATGTTATTATATATTAAATTTTTACTATAATATTTTATTACTAAAAAATCATAAAAATAATGATAATGGTTAATAATAATGGTAATAAAAATAATAATTTTAATAGAAATGATGTTTTTAATAATGATGATATTTATAATAATAGTGTTACTTTTAATGATATTAACAATAATACTTATATTAAATATAATAAAAGATATGGCTACCTCAAGCATAGGCCTTTTTAAAAAAATAACGCCTCAGCCCAGGCTCGAACCCGGGATCTCTCGGCTAGGCACAACCACACAGAACCGTCCCTCTGTTTATCCATTTCAGTTTTATTATCACAGAGCAAATATATAACCTATATAGTTATCGATTTCTTTTCTTCATTCATCATCAATTTCATCATCAAATATCATCGTTTTTATCATTCTCGACCCTCATATAAATCATGTACATGTATCATCACCATCATGTATTTAACATGTACCATACCATCTAAATCACCTCAACATCATACACCATCATCATCATTTACATACATTCATCTTCATCATCGTTGTGTTAAACAGGGACGTAAAGCAATCAGTAGAAACTGCTTCGATAGTTTCTAATTGAGTTTTGGTTTCGGATGTGCATTTTAGCTACGTAATCTACAAGCCCAATTTATATGGCCCAACTACAAGTCAGGCCCAAAGTTATTTAACAAGTCTCTAGTAGATCCAGTTATATTTTCGTGAATTAGAAAGTGGTTTAGCAGCAATAACAGGAACCAGCGAGTGGGTCTTCATGGCCACTTCATTCTTCCATCATGATTTAATAAATTAAAAAAAACGATCGTCCCTTTTTGGAAAGTCTATTTAGTCGGTCACCAACTCTCCACTTGCAATTATCTTTTTGAACCACTCCAATCCAAACAGTTTAATAGATTCATCTATTTTCATTGACAAATTAAAAGGTTTATGTTTGTATTCCCAACCCTGAAATGAAAACAAAAATCTAACATAATTATGTGGGTTTGTTCAATTGGTGGTATCGGGTAGTGGTTCATATATGTGTGTTACGAAGGTGATGGAATTAGTGAAGGTTGACGATTTGTTGATGGTGGTATGTTCATGGTGATAGTGATAGGAAAGAAAATATATAGAGAGAGAGATGATGAAAGAGAGAAGACCATGGAGGTTTAAGGTGATAGATGAGGTGAAGATGGTGTTATAGTTGTAGGGTGTCGGGTGATGAGTTCACGAAGGAGAGGAGCTAAGGTGGGTTTGTGATGGTGGGGTGGCGGTTTGGGTAATTCACTAATGAAACAAGAAAACAGTAAATAGTAACAACGGTTCTTTGATGGTTTAAGTGAGAGAGAAAGAGTTAATGAAGAAGATAGTGGCCGGAGTGGTGGTTCTTTAAATTTGAATGAAGGTGATGATTACCGGCGGAGATAGGGTGGCGAGTGGTGGTGGTTCGTGGTGATTGAGGGTAGCGATTGTTCTTGGTTGTTACCGGTGATCTTCGTTAATGATGTGATGATTTTGGTTAATAGAAATAGAAACAAAGATACTAAATGGGTTTGTGTAAGTGTGTTCATGAGTTCCATGATGGAAGTGGGTGTGGTTTGTATGATGAAGGATCACGATGGGTTAGTAGGTGAAACAGAAAAACAATCATAGTAGTCGCAGAATTTATGATAGGTTCGATGGTTTGTGTGATGATAATAGTGATGATGGTTAGAGGGTAATGAAGGTGTTGTTGTTCTTGTACGAGTTTAGAGAGAGTGGAAGAAGAAGATGATGGTTGATCATCATGATAATCGAAGATATAGATGTGGAATTAAGAGATGAAGTTAATTTTCTTTCATTCTACATTATGCATATATATATCTATAACAAGTTGTAAGAAAAGCAAAAGACAACCATACTGTATCACAAACAATTACATATTGATTCACGGATGTAAATTTAACAGTATATATATATAATATCTTAATTATAATATGATATAAATAAAACATGTGAATCTTAATAACACAGTAATGCAGCCGAATTATTATTTATATATATATATATATATATATATACACACACACACACACACAAATATCTCCTAAATATATATAATAAACCTATAAATTATATAACTCATTTTTAGATCACCGTTTATTTTAAAATCATATAAGTTCGAATTAAACTTCTCTAAATAATAATCGAAACATCCAACAAGTATTACAATCACTAAATAATTATATTTAACATACATTATACATATATTTATATTTATTTTTATATGTATACACATTTATTTACAAATAAAAGTCCGTGAATCGTCGAGAACAGTCGAAGGTCAATTGAATATATGAAACAGTTCAAAATTTTTGAGATTCAACATTACAGATTTCTCTTATCATGTCAAGAATATTAAATCGTATCGAGAGTTTCATTTAAAATTAATCAGAATTTTTCGGGTCGTGACAGGTTGCGATTAGCCGTGAAATATTGAGAGTAGAAATCCACCTGTGCCTTTCCTACAATAGGGTGAACACTGAGTGCACCTTAGAAAACTGATTTATCGGCCCTCGTTTTTGCCATGTCTAACCTTAAAAGGAACATTTTATGAGCGCAAAGACCTCCTAACAAATTTTATAAAATTGCCATCCAAAGTGGCTCAAGAGTTTTTAACAAATATCTTAATCGTAAGCTTTATCCCTAAACGGAGGATGAGAAGAAGTATGATCCATACATGGTGTAGACTAATACGAAAACCTTTAATAAAATCAACCAAGGAAGTTTTGAAAAACCTTTAAACGTTTGATGTGACACCATAAACGGAACGAATTTCTTAGTAAATTTAGAAGTGTGTACAACGTGTACCATTTTGCACAAAACTATTTGACTTAAGTTAAACAACTCAATAAAGGAGTGATTTTTAAATAATTTGAAGGTATAACTTAGTATGTACTAACCAAAATAAGTAAAGGTAAATTTATTAACTTAATTATATATATATATATATATATATATATATATATATATATATATATATATATATATATATATATATATATATATATATATGATTTTATAAATCGCATAAGCGACCGAATTTTTTTTATTAATTTCATTTGTCCATAAATCTTGTGAGGACCGCACAAATAAACAACGTGTAAAAATTTTGATAAACATAGTTTTTCGTATTTCAGAGGTTACGAGTTGAAAAAGATCGAGTGAAAAATATTTGAATCATCGGGTGACATGTTACTAGGTAATGAAAACTAATGGATTAAATGTAGTTTTGATAATTATCAGGACACAAGTCTTTGAGCCAAAAATATTCACGTGCGAAGCTGTTGCTAAAAGTGAGGTATGAAGGATGGAGCATGAGGACGAGAAGTTAATCGCTTCTTGACTTTGCAAAATGCCAAACGGGTTATGACTAATATTAAAGTCGGAATACTGATGGTGTTAATATCACTAAATGAGAATTCCCTTGGAATAAGTCAGGACTTAGAGTTATGTAAGAAAAAGCATTGTTCCAACATGTGTGGCAAATAAGATCCTTGGGGTAACGCAATAATTTTGAATGGTTTAAGTGTTAGTGGATGCCTGAAGGCTCTGCATGACGTGGTAGTAAGTTCCTTTATCATACACACATGAATCTCTCGATTTCGACGGTTGTAAAGTCTTCATGATGACTTGGATACGGATAAGCAACGAAAAATTTTATATAATAGGCAATGAAAATTTTATAGAAATCATTTTAGGTGATAATGTAAGAAAAGAAATGAAGTCCTTAGTAAACTAGAGTTATGTACAACATGTACCGTTCTAAGTAAAATATCTTTTGAATAAAACAATTGATTTGTAAAAATGAAAGTAAAATTTCATATGTACTAGTCAAAAATAAGTAATTATTTACCTTATTATATATAACATATGCGGTTTCTAAAATTTGTACGAATGGCAATAAAATAAATTTATTATTATAAAACTTTGAGAGGGTCGCACAGTAAAATAGTGTGTGTAAAATTTTGGCAAACAAAATTTTCATATTTTGGAGGTTACAAAAAGATTTATGAGTAAAAGATTTTTGAAAATTTCGGGTGATATTTGAGCAAAAATGTTACAAGGTAATGAAAACTATTGAATTTAAATGTGGTTGATGATTATTAGTAGGGCATAAGTCCTTTGACCAAAAATGCTTAAGTGTGAAGCTGTTGCTTATAAGTAAGATACGAATGAGGGAGTATGAGGATAAGAATTAACCACCCATTGATTTTAGAAAATTTCGAATTGGTATGACTATTATCGAAGTAAGAAGGATGATGGTGTGATTATCATCAAATAAGAAATCTCTCAGAATAAGTTAGGATTTAGAGTCGCGTAAGAATGAGTATCAAATAAGATTCTTGGGTAGTCTTTAATATAGAATTTGAATTGCTGAAGTGACGGGATACAATTTTCTTTATGTATCGTTGTGCAAGTTTGTCCATTGTATCGGTTTCTTTCATGGTTAGAAAGTGAGCAGATTTGGTAAGGCGGTCAATGATAACCCAGATAGTGTCATAACCGCCTACCGTTTTCGGTAGCTTCATGATGAAATCCATTGTTATTCCTTCCCATTTCCATTGTGGGATTTCGGGTTGTTGAAATAACCCAGGTGGCTTTTGGCTCACCATTCTCGCGAGGTATACAAATAATCTTCTCACTATAAATAACTTTCGCTTTCATCCTTGCAAGCCAGTCTGTTCCAACTATTTCATCAAAGCTTCCTAACATGATGATTATTAGGTTAATCCTAAAGTCCATTCCAACTATTGCATCAAGCTTCCTAAATTTATGGGTGTTAGGTTAGTCTTAAGGTTTATTCCAACCAAATCTTATTGTACTACCGTGAAAAATCTATCAATCTTCTCAAATAACATATGCTTGTGCGTAGGTAACTAATCCTTTCCACTACTACTTTAAAACTTCCAAGTTTTGTTGACATGAGGTCATCTCCAAAATCCCACCTGTTAATTTTAAGGTACTACCTTAAATTATTCCTCTATCTCTGCCAGCTTACCATTAGCTTGTCCTATAGAATACTTAATTTTCATGGTTGTTAATGGCTTATTAGTCATAACACTAGGGTCCTTAGATATAAGGTTTCTATCACTCTAGTATTAAACAACTTCGAGACAATAAAACATTGTAACGAATCGTACCCTAACTATAATCAGGATCCATGCAAGTCTCCATAGCTGAGATAACGATTGCTCTATTGCAAGTAAGTCCAAAGTTTTTCCTATTTGAGAACTTTTTCCTTAAGTGTCCATGGTGTCTATATCTATAACAAATTTTCGAGTTATCAATTCTGCAATCAAGGCCCTTCTTGTACGGTATCTGGGCTATGTGGTTATTCTTTCCCTACCTCTAACAGACCATAATGTGTATACTCAAGTGGTTCCTACCAAAATTTTCTTTGAATCACTTCATATTCCTTACGTAGCAACATTGGAACTTCTGCATGATTTACTTCAATATAATCATGCTGGCCTGGCATCATTATATTGTACTAAATCATACGTTCATTCCAATATCACTCCATATGGTCAATGTAACATGATCTTCAAGTTCTACTTAATTTCATTTAATGGTGCTTTATCTATGCTATCTCAAAACAAAATCTACATAGTTAATCTCACGGTTTCTCGGTGTGGGTGCGTAGGTTCCGTAGATCATGCATCAATGCCTAAATGTGCCGAAATTTCTTCAAAATGTTCGGGTTCAGGTAATGTCGTTAGGTTCCTTTCTAGATATTCAATCTGGGTCTCGTGTCGGGTTGTACGTGTAGCAAGTAGTAATATGATATGTCTTATGGCGACTCCCATGTCTTTGGGTATGGCTGAGCATCAGTAGAAGACACTCTGACCTTGTGAAAAGAGATGCCTTCTCAACTTCTCCAATTCCTAAGAGTGTTAGGGACCTAAGTCCAGAAGTGTCGTTAGATCGTCGTGCAGTGGTGAAGGATGAAAGAAATAAGTGACAGTCATGGAAGCGTACGGGATACGGGTTAACTTGCGGAAACTGAACAACCTTCTAATTCTCATACATTGTACGTGGCTAATTAGGGTGAGCTCGAGGGGGTGGGGCGAGGTGCGGTTACTCCGACAAGTCCTCACATATCTCCTCCTTCAAGAATTAACTTTAGTGAGCATGTAATCCGAGGGGTACTCTTCCTAGATTGCGTGAAGTAATGTTTCGATCTATGAAATGGTGGAACGGTAGTAACAGGTGGATTACGATACTAGTCCTTAGGATTTAGATTTAAAGACCCGTCCTAATCCATCTGGACGAATACATTATATTTGGTTACATCGCGAGGTACTTGACATCTATATGATACATTTTACAAACATTGCATTCGTTTTTAAAAGACAAACTTCCATTACATCGAAAGTTGACGGCATGCATACCATTTCATAATATGTCCAACTATAATGGACTTAATAATAATCTTGATGAACTCAATGACTCGAATGCAACGTCTTTTGAAATATGTCATGAATGACTCCAAGTAATATCTTTAAAATGAGCAAATGCATAGCGAAAGATTTCTTTCATACCTGAGAATAAACATATTTTCAAGTGTCAACCAAAAGGTTGGTGAGTTCATAGGTTTATCATAATCAATCATTTCCATAATTTTAATTGAAGGTATTTCATATGCCCGAGAGACATATTAAACTAATGTGGCTAACATGTTATGATCCAAGTCGGGTCATACCCAATAACAAACTTACCGACACCTTATACGTATTTGATCTTTACGGTTGGATCATTAAATAAATACGCGACACTTGAATTTTAGAAAATGGTTTCTAAAATGTATTACTTGATGTGTATATGTAAATTATGGAATAATTTATATATAAAGGATTTAATTATTTATAGGTTAAATAATTAATTATTTTATGTTACATTTTATAAATTGGTTTTATAAAATATAATGTAGACATAAAATAAAATGTGCAAGTATTATTCATAATACTTTTATATAAGTTATTTTTTTTAAAAAAATGGGAGGCTTATATAATTAATAGCTTGAGGAGGTTGGTGGTTTGCATGAAGCTTGATTGGCCCTTTAATAAAGGCCTTTTGCTTCTACAAATGTACCACAACCACCTCACTTCAAACTAGCACATTCTCACACACATCTAACTTGCAAAAAAAGAAAAAAAAACTGCATATTGTTGCTGCTGCTGGCCGTAGCTTTTGAAGCTCCAAGGGGGTTCAAATTTTTTCTTTTGCAAGCTCATTTTAAGTGTAATCAAATCCTAACTAAAGGCTAGGGTGTTGGTGATAAGTTTGGGGTATTACAAGCTTGAGGTTTCAAGTTAGAAACTTGCTAATTCATCATCTTCATCATCTTCATCTTCATCCATTTATCACCTCCTAACTTGGAGTAGGTATAACTCTAAACTAGCTCTCTTACTTTGTAAGCATATTATCTTGACTTGATCTATTTTGGGATTCATGTTTAAGTGGTTAAACTTGGTAAAGATTAAAATCAAAATGCTTCCGCTTTCTATGTTAACTAAATTGATTTTAGACATAAACATATATGGATATGGAAACTTGGTAATCTTTTGAATCCTTACAATGGTATCAAGAGCCAAAGTCATAGGAATATGCTTCTTGTTTTTGGCTAGAAAACTCATTTATTTTACAATCTACTAACATGCATGAAAGTAGAATGTAAAAATTTTGAGTTTTGGTGGGGTTTATGGTGTAGGCCGAATTTTTGGAGCTCCAAAAGTGGGTTTGGACTTCAAGTTTGGCCAAGATTATTGTTATGTTGTTGTTCACAATCGAGCCTAGACCGTGTGTTTGTTTGGTTGAATGATTTGGTGATTATTCTTGATTTGTAATAATCATTCTTATGGTTGTAATAATTTTGTAATTTTTTGGTTTGGAAAGGTTGTAATTAATCTTGTAATTTTGTATGTAATTTGTTCTATTTTGGTTTGTAAAATAGAATAGGTTGTTATTTCATTTTCTAGAAAAATTGTATTAGGATATAATTTTGTAAAATGAAGATGAAGATTACAAGATGGAGCATTTGAAGATTACAAGATTAAGTGGGAGATTTTGGTAAAAATCTCTTACTTTGGTTAACACTCTTAGGTGACATTTGTTTTTTTGGCTAAACAAATGTCCACCAAAATGGCTCTTGATTGTGAACACTTTGTTATGCATGTTTGTGTATGTTTGTATGTTTGGTTGCTTTAAGATCATCACATGTTAAGAACTTGCATAATACATTATAATTGGTTATAATAAAACATAACAAAATGACACTAATAATTGGTTATTAGACTTAAATAAAATGGTTTATTTAAAAAGGGTAATGAAATGGTTAAAACTAGTAATTGGTTACTAAAAGGTACATGAAAATGGGTTTTTCATAAACATACTACACACCAAATGCATGTTGGTGTATAGCATTTTGTTTTCTAAACTAGAATGTAGAAAACCTAAAATCCCTTTAACTAAAACAAGGTAAACAAGTTAAACGCCATCCTTTTGTGGAAACACTTAGACATATTAGGAATCTCTTGATGGGATAAAGGTCACCTAACCGTCATGAGTGAACTAATATGAATAAGGTACACTTCGCATACATGTGGGATAAAGGTCACCTAACCACTTGTATGTTAAGTCTACATGTCTACACAAGTAGGACGACTTGATTTGGGAATCATGAACTTAGGGTCACCGAAGCATGAGGAACAAATAGGCGTTGATGGGATTAATATGCCATGCAAAAGGATTGCATGATCCCATAACTTAGAAGTTGCAAAAGGATTGCAATTGTCATTATGACTACCTAGCTAAATCAAATGACGGGATAAAGGTCACCTAACCGAAATTTGATTTACCGTTGGATTCTAACATTTAATAAAACAAATTAAAGGGTATTGTCTATTAAATTTGAAATCAATACTTAAAGGAACTTTGTTGAATTTTGTAGATGGCCGCTAATAACAACAACAACATGAACAACGCACCACTTAACTTTAACAACCTATCGTTACGGTCTCTCCTCGAGAAAGACAAACTCAACCATACAAACTTTATGGATTGGTTCCGCAATCTTCGGATTGTCCTCAAACAAGAGGATAAAATGTATGTGCTTGAGGACCCCATTCCCGATCAACCGGATGAGAGTGATGTGGAGGCAATGGCCTCTTACGATAAGTATTGCCACGACTCCCTTCAAGTCTCATGCTTAATGCTTGGGACTATGATACCCGAACTCCAAAAGGATTTCGAGCATCATAGCGCATACGACATGATAACACAATTGAAGGAGATGTTTCTCCAACAAGCACGTGTTGAGCGTTTCGAAACGGTTCGGGCGCTTCATGCTTGTCGTATGGACGATACCCAATCGGTTTCATCTTATGTACTTAAGATGAAAAGCCTTATCGATCGTGCTAACCGTCTTAACCTTAACATATCTAATGAGTTAGCCACCGATCTTATCCTTAACTCCCTATCAAAGAGGTTTGATCAATTTGTAATTAATTACAACATGAATGGGATGGATAAGAGCATAGGTGAGCTTCATGGTATGCTGAGGACGGCGGAAACTAGCATGGGTAAAAGGGCTTTACCCGTGTTAGCAATCGATCAAGGTGGGTCTAAAGGTAACACCTCTAAGCCAAAGGTGGCCAAGAGAAAAGGACCCGCCAATCAAGGCAAAGGGAAGGGGAAGATGGTTACCCCAACCATCAACAAGGCTAAGAAGCAAAAGGTAGCCGAGAAGGCAAACCCCAAGGAAGACCCATGTTTCGGTTGCGGTGAGATGGGTCATTGGAAACGAAACTGTCCGGTCTATCTTAAAGAGTTGAAGGACAAGAGGGATGCAGGGCAAACCTCAGGTAATATATATATGGTATATATAGAGCTTAGTATTACTTCTTCTAATACATGGGTATTAGACACGGGATGTGGAACTCATATTTGCAATTCTTTGCAGGGGTTCAAAAGAAGTGATCATAAGGCGGGAACATCAAGTCTCTATATGGGCAATGGTGCAAAGGTGCATGTTAAAGCACAAGGAGATTTTATTTTGAAGCTTCCAAGCGGATTGGAACTTATTTTAGAAAATGTTTTGTATGCTCCGGATTTGTGTAGAAACATTATTTCTATTTCTCGCTTAAAACAATGTGGTTACGTTGTTAATTTTATTGATGATGATATTCATGTTTCTAAAGATAATGTATTCTATTTCAAGGCTTCGCCTTCAAATGGAATTTATGAATTGGTTCATGATGATGCATCATCTAGTAGCTCAATATACCATACTAGCACCAAGAAACTCAAAAGGGATTTGAGTGATTCCTATTTATGGCATTGTCGCCTTGGTCACATAAACAAGAACCGAATGCATACACTTCAAAAGAATGGACTTTTGAAATCAAATGAAATGGATTCATTTGATGTATGTGAATCTTGTTTACAAGGCAAGATGACTAAAGCACCTTTCAAAGGTACTTATGAAAGGGCTAAAGATTTATTGGGATTAATACATTCGGATGTATGTGGACCCTTTAAACCCATAACTAGGAATGGTGAAAGATACTTTGTTACTTTCATTGATGACTTTAGTCGTTTCGGATATGTCTATTTACTAAGACACAAGGACGAAACATTTGAAGCATTCAAAGAATATCAAAACGAAGTACAAAATCAACTCAATAGGACAATCAAGGTACTTCGTACCGATAGAGGAGGTGAATACCTAAGCGATGCCTTCCAAGATCATCTTAGGAGTTGTGGGATCATCTCACAACTTACTCCACCCGGAACACCCAAACTTAATGGAGTTTCCGAAAGGAGGAACCGAACCCTAATGGATATGGTTCGATCTATGATGGCAAGAAGCTCGTTGCCTCTATCATTTTGGGGTTATTGTCTAAGCTCCGCGGCTCGTATTTTAAATATGGCCCCAACCAAGAAGGTGGAACGAACTCCTCATGAGATGTGGTTTGGAAAACCTCCTTCTCTTTCATACTTGAAAGTATGGGGATGTGAAGCTTATCCTAAGCGTTATGTAGCAAATAAGCTACATGCTCGATCCACAAAGTGTATCTTCATAGGATATCCCAAAGATGACATGGGATATTACTTCTATGATCCATCCGAGCAAACCGTATTTGTTGCTCGAAAAGCGGAATTCCTTGAAACCAAGTTCCTTATGGAAGGTGATGGTGAAAGGAAGATAGATCTTGTAGAGGTACAAGATCAAGCCGATGATACACAATTGGTTGGCACTAGTACTCAACATGAGGATGTTGAAAATGATCAAGTGGATGATCAAGGTACACAAGACGTTCGAAGATCTAGTAGGATTAGTAATCCTCCCGAGAGATATGGGTTTCTCGTGGAAGGTTGCTTGTAACGACCCGGAAATTTCCGACCAAATTTAAACTCTAATCTCTATATGGTTCCGACACGATAAGCAAAAACCCTAAAGTTGACCCGCATTTTTTTTCGATCGTTCTATACTTATAAGATTAATATTTACATAAATTAAAACTTACCAACATGATAAGTAATCCAAATTGTCGAGATTTATATTTCCGAAAAGAGTTTTACACAACGTTTGACCGTCTAGTTTGACCGACGATATCACGAACTATACAATATATGATAATTATACGTTTGCGTATATATATGTATATATACATATTTAACATGATTAATGAATGTTTTAATATCTTATTTTGTATCAAAAACTATAAGTTATAAGTATATTTTGAAACTACTAACTTAAGTTTTCAAAACGATAACTATACGTAACGTTATTTGACATAAATACTTAAGACTTATAATGTTTATACATATATCGTATAAGTAATGTATTTACTCACTTTTAAGACTTAAATACATAAAATCATATAAGTGTATTCACAAAAGATAGCTATATTTGAATCCTCATTCCATTTTTCACAAAATTTCTATACGTATATCTAGAGTATTTGTACTCGTATCATACCTAGCTTCTATACGTATTTACTATTGGTATATACACATCAAATCACCACCTAACCAGCCCTTGTTACTACCCTAGGTATAAGGTAATTGCTTTTGTATTATTGTTTGACAAATACATAAGATTACAAACTAAAATTTTGTCATGTTATCCTTAAAGATCACATTTTTAGGAGTATATATGTATCATCATTTTGATTCATTTACTACTTCAATCTCCTAGCTAAAACACACACACTTATAACCCTTAAACACCTTCAACAATTCAGTAAAGTTCTAAGAAGATCTAGCTTCAAAAACCTTACATAAACACCATAAGAAAACCATACAAAAACACTTCAAGAAAACCTTCCAAGAACACCAACTTACTTCCAATCTTTCATCCACTTCTATCACCCTTTTGATTCTAGCTTCTTACTCCTCTTTTACAGCAAACTTATCCAAGGAACTTGAGGTAGAATCTATGTTCATAACCTTGTTCGATTCATATATATATAGCTATCTTATTTTGTGGTACAAAAGTTTAACAACAAGAACATAGTTTGAATGTTTTCAAACTTGTTTGCAAACTAAATAGATCCTTCTAACTTAACTTTTAAAATACTTCAAGACCTGTAATATAACTTAAATATATGCTAATTTAATAAGGTAAAACTTGGTTTTTCAAAGTATAAGTATTTTTAGAAAAATGGTCATTAAATGATTTTTTTTTGTAACAAAATGTTTAACTTCATATGTTTCACTAATGTTTCACTTATGCCGTATGATTTTGAATACAAACCAAGGTATTTACAGTTCATAGTCTTAAAGAAGAACTCGATCCAAGAAGATGGCAATTTGAATCAACGAAAACGGACTTGTAACGAAGAAACTATGACCGAAACAAAATTGGTTATCCTAGATCATTTCAACTACGGGATCAATTGGAAAAAAAAGATATAAATCACATATTTCTAAGATAACATGATATTTTATATATATGTACTCATAATTCAATTTCATATGGTTCAGGATCACCCGTAAACAACACGAGAAGATTAATCATAAGATCCCATGATTGTACGCAACACGTCATTTGACAACACCGGTACTTTATGTACGCAACACGTCATTTGACAACACCGGTACCATGGGTCAAGATTAATCTCGACCAACACATATACGATGGGGTTTTATGGGAGTTTTATTTATTTCGTTGGGGGTTTATTTATTGCGGGTATATTAAACATCTAAAAATGAACCATTAAAATTGAATTACTAACATCGAAACGCTAACTACGGACTAAGGAATTATTCAAAGTATTAAAAGTATTATAAATATATATACGAGATGTTTGTTTAAAATGAAAATATATTGATATATTATATATGGATAGGTTCGTGATATCAACCGGAAGACCAAGTCAAAAATATATATATCTTCGAGACAACAGTGAGTATATAGTCCCACTTTTAAACTCTAAATATTTCGGGATGAGAATACATGTATTTTATGTTTTACGTTATGGACACAAGTAACTGAAAAATATGTTCTACGTTGAGTTGTACCACTGGCATACTTCCCTGTAGCTTGGTAACTAATATTTACAGCGGTATTGTAAACGCGAATCCTGTTGATAGATCTATCGGGCCTGACAACCCCAACCGGACTGGACGACCAGTATTCAACGGTTGCACAGTACTTCGTTTTGCGACTACACCTTGGTACGGTGTAGTAAGATTTCATATTAAAGGGAATATGCGACGTGATTAAATGTTAAGTATGGTTACCAAGTGCTCAACCACTTAGAATATTTTTATTGAAATGATTATATACGAAATCTTGTGGTCCATTGTTATAACGCTGCTAGCATCAAACCTATATATCTCACCAACTTTATGTTGACGTTTTAAAGCATGTTATTCTCAGGTACGAATTAAGTCTTCCGCTGTGCATTAGCTCATGTTAAGGATACTACTTGGGACCATTTAAGCTATGATACAAGGACGTTGCATTCGAGTCATTGAAGTTCATTAAAGACTATTGTTATGAAAATGGCAGATTAGATCATTTGGTTGTTATAAAATGTTAGGCTAATATGTCAACTCTCGATGTAATAATAGATTGCCTTTAAGAAATAAATGCAACGTTTGTAAAATGTATCATATAGAGGTCAAGTACCTCGCGATGTTATCAACTATTGTAATTCGTTTTTAATCTATATGGACGATGTCCGGATGATTAGTTTCGGATCCTTTCAGTTGGTATCAGAGCGTTGGTCTTAGCGAACCAGGCCTTGCATTAGTGTGTCTAACTAGTAGTTGTTAGGATACATTAAGTGAGTCTGGACTTTGACCGTGTCTGCCTGTCAAAAGTTTTGCTTATCAATCCTAGTCGGAAATCATCTGCTTATCATCCTTAGGGAACTGCCTGCTTATCATTCTTAAGTCTAGACACGTCTTACTGCATTTAGTGCATCGATAGTGTATAGACAAAATTCATATCTTAGCGTATCTGTTACTATAGACATTGCCTGACGTATTTCAAAGATTCTCCGTAATTCATGGGATTTTGATATTATATATACATATGTAAATTATGTATTGAAGAGTACCAAACCCTACTCCTATAATCTATTCCAAACCAAAAATTCACTTCTCCGACTATACAAGATGGATTCTTCATCCAGTTCGAATTCCTCCGACTTCGATAGCTACGCCGATATGGATTTCCATTCGAGCTCCGAGAACAGCGTCACCGGAATGGATCAACCAATTTCCCATCATCTATTTTGGATGAATTGGGGATGGGTTCGTAATATACTAAATCTCTGGAGGCAAGAAGAAGGTGATCCATTCCATCCACCAAATTGTCCTCTTAACGATGAACCTGAAGCACTTACCGGTGAACCTATTCGAAACACCATTTTCTCGCTCATTTCTAGAGTATCTCGTCATGATTACATACTATCCCATATTTCGAATCTTGTTCATTCGCTCGTTCCAACCGTCAATCATCCCGGTATAATAGAAGAAGTCAACGAGCTTCGCGCTCGGGTAGTGGCTTTAGAAAATACGGTGCGAAGGTTACAAACACCAGCAGCAGCACCAGCAGCATAATCTATACCACCATCATCAACGCCGACAGTACTCTTGTCACCCCCAAAATCTCAACATCACAATCTGTATCTCGAATATCAACATCACACGACTCAATATCTGTACTTCGAGTATGATCTTCGTTCTATATATCGTTCTACATCGATTATCTTCGCTTTACGTATCGTATGACGATTATGTAATTTCTAAAGTCTTAGAGATTATGTAATCTAGAATTAACGATAAATCAAATGAGTTTATTATCTTATTGACTCATTAAATCTATGATTATCTCTGAAGAAAATATATATGCAAGTATATTTTCATAAAGATAGTAATTAAAAATTCCTTCGTACAAACTAATAATGATGAAAATATTTTAACGGGTGGGTAGTACCCGAGGAATATTTAGAATTCACATTAATAAGTTATATTGTACATTCTTGAATCTGATTCAACGGTCATTTGTTATTTTACTTACAACCATCGATATACGTATCCGTTCACCCCAGAATAACCATTTCCATTTAAATTTCATATTTGAATTTTTTTTTACCTATCCAAATCCAACAAGTGGCATAAAGAAGAAACATTGGACAATTAAAATGAAATAAAATGTTGATTATAACATATGAAACTAAACAATTCTTCAATTTTGCCACTTGATTTCATCCTAAACCTCATTTGTACTTCGACAATTATAATCCTCATTCAAATCTTTTCATGATTCTTGAAAACACCTCGATCGAGAAGTTGAACCAGCCGCACCTCGTTTACGGAAGAAAGATTTATGCATACAGTGATGCACCTGAAAAATTTTCGAAACCGAAGTTATAGTTAAAACGTATCCGCGTCGAATTCCTTATCATTCATTATCAAAAACAATCATACGATTCCTTTTCAAGAAGCTAATTTTGTCACAGCTCCACTTCGACTTCTCAGTGAGACTACTCCTATTATAATCTCGATATTTATACTTTGTCCTTTCGACGTTGTTACCGGAGAACCTTTTTCACAACATCATCAGCAGACGTACCAGCAACTCGTTATCTCTTTGGCGAAACCCGCAATCAGTATTTTGAAAATCTCGTAGAAATTCTCCCAGTTATACCGAGAACGACTATCCCTAAGAATTACATTTTTCGAATGTGAAGTTCTGAAAAACATCCTGGACTATGAAGTAGTTCTTGAAATGCTGAAGAAGCAGAAAAAAAAAAAAAAAAAAAAAAAAAAAAAAAAACTGTAAACGACTTTAACAGTCAAAAGTTTAATGATGAAGTACATTGTATTGGTAAAGCTTAGAAAAAGAGGAGAGTTGGAACTGGAAAACGGATTGAGCAAAGTATGAAGGAGGATGTAGATAAATCACAAGAACTGAATCTGCTTTCAAAGGATTCAAACGATTCAGTGCTTGCTGAAACCATTAGTAAAAAAAAAAACCTACCCCTTATCCTAAACCTTTCCCGATGATATTCTTCATCATCATCTTATCTTAGATATTATAAGATATCTTCATATCTTTTGTTATACATATCCTCCATATTTCTGGAGATATTCTCACAACTGTTCTTATCCAAAATCATGTATTTCTCCGTAATATCTGCGTTACAATATAAAAGAAACTGTGTTAGTTTCTAAGTTCTAAAACCTTCAAGTTTAAAATAGGAATGTTTTGAAGTAGTGTTGGGAACTGATACATGAATTAGTATAATATAATGAAACTTGATCAACTTCATTATATTACAGTAAGTCATGTTAAGTTTCTAATGGAATGTGATGATTCACAGTACCGTCATCATGTGCCATGTTACACGGCTCTTACATTCTATCAAGTCTCCAAACATATTAGAACGTATCACCTTGATAGTTCTATTTTTCCGGAATATTCGAGTAATTTAACGAATCAAGATCGTGCCATTACAATTTTATTCTAAAACCAATAGCTAGGTTCATTCCAAATTTTATACCTACGAATTCCGAACTATTGATCGCTTGACTCAAGGACGGGAAGAAGAAACGAAGGGACAAAGTCCCAAAATAGAAATTGGGGTATAGATCACAGCAAATAGGAGAGAATATTAACTATGGATGACAATGATTATGGAAAACAGAAGCAGGAGCATCGAAGTATAAGGAAAGATATCAAACCCAACAACCACCCAGAAACTACAAACCATGTATATCAATACGTATGGCGACGTAAAGACACGGGAGAATTAGAAACATTATAATTCCAAGAAAATCATAAAAGTGAATAGATTCTTCTGGCGGTAGATGGAAGAGAAGAATGAAAGATATAAAAGTTAGAAGTATAACAAAAATCAGAACGGGATGAAGCATTTCAAAGGATACCTTAAAGTAGGAATTAAGGAGAAAGAGTAGAAGATGCGAGTTGTGAAAAATAAGGAAACGAAGGGGTGGATTTATAGTGAAATATCCGACAGAGAAATCGAAACAGATTACCGCATTAAATCAAAGAAGATTCTGATCGCCGAATAACCAAATCTTATTACGTAAGATTTTTCCTAAATCCCTTAAATCCCGGAAATCAATTCTAAACCACGTCATCGATTAAAAACGATTCCATATTTACTCATTTCATTTTTTTTTTGTGATAGCTTCGCTCGTGCGTCTCACATAACCAAATCGTTTTATCTAAATCTTTCAATAATGATAAAATTTCATTATTACCTCATATTCGTCATGAAAACATTCCTATGGTTATTTATGACAACCTCTACCAAATTTCGAGGACGAAATTTCTTTAACGGATGGGTACTGTAACGACCCGGAAATTTCCGACCAAATTTAAACTCTAATCTCTATATGGTTCCGACACGATAAGCAAAAACCCTAAAGTTGACCCGCATTTTTTTTCGATCGTTCTATACTTATAAGATTAATATTTACATAAATTAAAACTTACCAACATGATAAGTAATCCAAATTGTCGAGATTTATATTTCCGAAAAGAGTTTTACACAACGTTTGACCGTCTAGTTTAACCGACGATATCACGAACTATACAATATATGATAATTATACGTTTGCGTATATATATGTATATATACATATTTAACATGATTAATGAATGTTTTAATATCTTATTTTGTATCAAAAACTATAAGTTATAAGTATATTTTGAAACTACTAACTTAAGTTTTCAAAACGATAACTATACGTAACGTTATTTGACATAAATACTTAAGACTTATAATGTTTATACATATATCGTATAAGTAATGTATTTACTCACTTTTAAGACTTAAATACATAAAATCATATAAGTGTATTCACAAAAGATAGCTATATTTGAATCCTCATTCCATTTTTCACAAAATTTCTATACGTATATCTAGAGTATTTGTACTCGTATCATACCTAGCTTCTATACGTATTTACTATTGGTATATACACATCAAATCACCACCTAACCAGCCCTTGTTACTACCCTAGGTATAAGGTAATTGCTTTTGTATTATTGTTTGACAAATACATAAGATTACAAACTAAAATTTTGTCATGTTATCCTTAAAGATCACATTTTTAGGAGTATATATGTATCATCATTTTGATTCATTTACTACTTCAATCTCCTAGCTAAAACACACACACTTATAACCCTTAAACACCTTCAACAATTCAGTAAAGTTCTAAGAAGATCTAGCTTCAAAAACCTTACATAAACACCATAAGAAAACCATACAAAAACACTTCAAGAAAACCTTCCAAGAACACCAACTTACTTCCAATCTTTCATCCACTTCTATCACCCTTTTGATTCTAGCTTCTTACTCCTCTTTTACAGCAAACTTATCCAAGGAACTTGAGGTAGAATCTATGTTCATAACCTTGTTCGATTCATATATATATAGCTATCTTATTTTGTGGTACAAAAGTTTAACAACAAGAACATAGTTTGAATGTTTTCAAACTTGTTTGCAAACTAAATAGATCCTTCTAACTTAACTTTTAAAATACTTCAAGACCTGTAATATAACTTAAATATATGCTAATTTAATAAGGTAAAACTTGGTTTTTCAAAGTATAAGTATTTTTAGAAAAATGGTCATTAAATGATTTTTTTTTTTGTAACAAAATGTTTAACTTCATATGTTTCACTAATGTTTCACTTATGCCGTATGATTTTGAATACAAACCAAGGTATTTACAGTTCATAGTCTTAAAGAAAAACTCGATCCAAGAAGATGGCAATTTGAATCAACGAAAACGGACTTGTAACGAAGAAACTATGACCGAAACAAAATTGGTTATCCTAGATCATTTCAACTACGGGATCAATTGGAAAAAAAGATATAAATCACATATTTCTAAGATAACATGATATTTTATATATATGTACTCATAATTCAATTTCATATGGTTCAGGATCACCCGTAAACAACACGAGAAGATTAATCATAAGATCCCATGATTGTACGCAACACGTCATTTGACAACACCGGTACTTTATGTACGCAACACGTCATTTGACAACACCGGTACCATGGGTCAAGATTAATCTCGACCAACACATATACGATGGGGTTTTATGGGAGTTTTATTTATTTCGTTGGGGGTTTATTTATTGCGGGTATATTAAACATCTAAAAATGAACCATTAAAATTGAATTACTAACATCGAAACGCTAACTACGGACTAAGGAATTATTCAAAGTATTAAAAGTATTATAAATATATATACGAGATGTTTGTTTAAAATGAAAATATATTGATATATTATATATGGATAGGTTCGTGATATCAACCGGAAGACCAAGTCAAAAATATATATATCTTCGAGACAACAGTGAGTATATAGTCCCACTTTTAAACTCTAAATATTTCGGGATGAGAATACATGTATTTTATGTTTTACGTTATGGACACAAGTAACTGAAAAATATGTTCTACGTTGAGTTGTACCACTGGCATACTTCCCTGTAGCTTGGTAACTAATATTTACAGCGGTATTGTAAACGCGAATCCTGTTGATAGATCTATCGGGCCTGACAACCCCAACCGGACTGGACGACCAGTATTCAACGGTTGCACAGTACTTCGTTTTGCGACTACACCTTGGTACGGTGTAGTAAGATTTCATATTAAAGGGAATATGCGACGTGATTAAATGTTAAGTATGGTTACCAAGTGCTCAACCACTTAGAATATTTTTATTGAAATGATTATATACGAAATCTTGTGGTCCATTGTTATAACGCTGCTAGCATCAAACCTATATATCTCACCAACTTTATGTTGACGTTTTAAAGCATGTTATTCTCAGGTACGAATTAAGTCTTCCGCTGTGCATTAGCTCATGTTAAGGATACTACTTGGGACCATTTAAGCTATGATACAAGGACGTTGCATTCGAGTCATTGAAGTTCATTAAAGACTATTGTTATGAAAATGGCAGATTAGATCATTTGGTTGTTATAAAATGTTAGGCTAATATGTCAACTCTCGATGTAATAATAGATTGCCTTTAAGAAATAAATGCAACGTTTGTAAAATGTATCATATAGAGGTCAAGTACCTCGCGATGTTATCAACTATTGTAATTCGTTTTTAATCTATATGGACGATGTCCGGATGATTAGTTTCGGATCCTTTCATTGCTATACGGTTGATTTGGATGAACCAACAAACTACCAAGATGCTTTATCAAGGATTGATAAAGATAAATGGCAGGAAGCCATGAACGCCGAGATGCAATCCATGTATGAAAACCAAGTGTGGGAACTTGTTGAGCAACCTCCTAGCTCTAAGCTAGTTGATTGCAAGTGGCTTTTCAAGAAGAAAACCGACATACATGGAAACTTGGATACATACAAAGCTAGACTTGTAGCAAAGGGTTTCACTCAAACTCAAGGGGTTGACTATGATGAAACCTTCTCGCCTGTGGCAATGCTAAAGTCTATTAGGATATTATTTGCCATCGCTGCTCATTATGATTACGAAATTTGGCAAATGGATGTCAAAACCGCTTTCCTAAATGGATATCTTGAGGAAGATGTCTATATGGTACAGCCCGAAGGTTTTGTCGATCCGAAAAATCCTAAAAAGGTATGCAAGTTAAAGAAATCAATCTACGGATTGAAGCAAGCATCGAGAATGTGGAATCATCGTTTTAATGAAGAGGCAAAGAAATTTGGCTTCATTAAAAATGGTGATGAAGCTTGTGTATACAAGAAGGCTAGTGGGAGCTTCATAATGTTCCTTGTGCTATATGTGGATGATATATTATTATTTGGGAATGATATAACCACAATGCAAGAGGTCAAAACTTGGTTAAAAGGTTGCTTCTCCATTAAGGATCTTGGAGAAGCACAATACATATTGGGGATTGGAATCTATAGGAATAGATCCAAGAGATTGATAGGTTTAAGCCAAAGTACATACATTGATAAGGTCTTGAAAAGGTTCAAGATGGAAAACTCTAAGAAAGGTTTGGTACCTATTCAAAAGGGAACCGTTCTGAGTTCATCTCAGTGTCCTACCACGAAAGATGAACAAGAAAGAATGAAGAAAGTCCCATACGCATCTGCTATTGGGTCTATCATGTATGCAATGATATGTACTAGACCGGATGTGTCATGCGCTCTTAGCTTGACAAGTAGATACCAGAATAACCCAGGAAATAGTCATTGGACTGCGGTTAAATGTATATTGAAATACCTTAGAAGGACTAAGGATATGTTTCTAATATATGGGTCTGGTGAGGAGGAACTCGTTGTAAAAGGTTACGTGGACGCGAGTTTCCAAACTGATCGTGATGACTCCCGATCACAATCCGGTTATGTATTCATGTTAAATGGTGGTGCGGTCTCTTGGAAGAGTGCGAAACAGGAAGTTGTTGTGTTATCCACTACAGAGTCGGAGTACATTGCCGCCTCATTGGCAGCTCAGGAAGCTGCATGGATGAAGAAATTCATCGACGACTTAGGAGTGGTCCCTTCCATTCAGGACCCTCTTGAGATCTTTTGTGACAACGAGGGTGCGATTGCTCAAATCAAGGAACCTCGTGCTCATCAAAAGACTCGTCACATTGAGCGGAGATTCAACTACATTAGGGATGAGGTTGAAAAAGGAAAGATATGTATTCACAAAGTTCACACAGATCAAAATGTTGCGGATCCACTCACGAAGCTCTTGCATGGGCCAAAACATGAGGGACATGTTTGTGCATTAGGGCTTCGATATTCTAGTGATTGGAATTGATCTACTTTATGTATTGTAACGGAACGAATTAGTTCAAACTCATTAATATGATTATGGCATTAATTTATTTATGAGTCATGTTCCAATTTTGCATATTTTATCCATGAATAAACTATTATTCGAAATTCCGTAGTTGATCACATTTGTGGGAACAAGTGTGAGGTTTAGGCTATTATGAACTTGGATTGGTTAACATTCAAATGGTGAATGTAGGGCAAGGTTGCGACCAAGGTTCATAGATATTTGTGGGACACAAATATTGGAAGACCCGCTCTCAAGATTTACTATATGGAGCCTTTGTGGTTGATCACATGTAATCTTGAGTAAAGGAGAATATCATTATATCCTCTGACCTGAGACACATATTGGGTTCAGATATTCACCGAATATTGTGCCTTGATTCTTTCCTTCACTATTCTGAAACATGGTAGTACATAAGGGAGGCTTCAGGTATGGTACTAGGTGTAGTGTCTAGGACGTATGTAGTCAAGATGGAATTTGTCCCTCTTATTCGTTGAGAGTCAGATGTCTAAGGCCTGACAAAGTTAAATCTATAAGAGAGTGATCATTCTATGTCTCTTGGATTTAACATGACATCTAGGATAAAAGGATATATTGAAAGATTCACCTAAATCATATTCGAGATGGGAACTCGAAAGGGATGATGTTATTGAATGGCACTAAGTCATAACATATTAGGGGTGATGGACGGTCGTTAGGTGGTATCCATCACTTGCATTAATTTCTTATGTTTCTCGTGCAAGTGGGAGATTGAAGGTATTTCATATGCCCGAGAGACATATTAAACTAATGTGGCTAACATGTTATGATCCAAGCCGGGTCATACCCAATAACAAACTTACCGACACCTTATACGTATTTGATCTTTACGGTTGGATCATTAAATAAATACGCGACACTTGAATTTTAGAAAATGGTTTCTAAAATGTATTACTTGATGTGTATATGTAAATTATGGAATAATTTATATATAAAGGATTTAATTATTTATAGGTTAAATAATTAATTATTTTATGTTACATTTTATAAATTGGTTTTATAAAATATAATGTAGACATAAAATAAAATGTGCAAGTATTATTCATAATACTTTTATATAAGTTATTTTTTTTTAAAAAATGGGAGGCTTATATAATTAATAGCTTGAGGAGGTTGGTGGTTTGCATGAAGCTTGATTGGCCCTTTAATAAAGGCCTTTTGCTTCTACAAATGTACCACAACCACCTCACTTCAAACTAGCACATTCTCACACACATCTAACTTGCAAAAAAAGAAAAAAAAACTGCATATTGTTGCTGCTGCTGGCCGTAGCTTTTGAAGCTCCAAGGGGGTTCAAATTTTTTATTTTGCAAGCTCATTTTAAGTGTAATCAAATCCTAACTAAAGGCTAGGGTGTTGGTGATAAGTTTGGGGTATTACAAGCTTGAGGTTTCAAGTTAGAAACTTGCTAATTCATCATCTTCATCATCTTCATCTTCATCCATTTATCACCTCCTAACTTGGAGTAGGTATAACTCTAAACTAGCTCTCTTACTTTGTAAGCATATTATCTTGACTTGATCTATTTTGGGATTCATGTTTAAGTGGTTAAACTTGGTAAAGATTAAAATCAAAATGCTTCCGCTTTCTATGTTAACTAAATTGATTTTAGACATAAACATATATGGATATGGAAACTTGGTAATCTTTTGAATCCTTACATTAATAGACCACAAGATTTTATTTAATCAATAATCATACACTCGTAAGTGTTTAAAATTCATTCATATGGATTGAACACCTGTGAAATGTCCCGTTCTTATTGATTAAAAACGTTCCATATTAATTGATTTCGTTGCGAGGTTTTGACCTCTATATGAGACGTTTTTCAAAGACTGCATTCATTTTAAAACAAACCATAACCTTTATTTCATAAATAAAGGTTTAAAAAAAACTTTACGTAGATTATCAAATAATGATAATCTAAAATATCCTGTTTACACACGACCATTACATAATGGTTTACAATACAAATATGTTACAACAAAATAAGTTTCTTGAATGCAGTTTTTACACAATATCATACAAGCATGGACTCTAAATCTCGTCCTTATTTAAGTATGCGACAGCGGAAGCTCTTAATAATCACCTGAGAATAAACATGCTTAAAACGTCAACAAAAATGTTGGTGAGTTATAGGTTTAACCTATATATATCAAATCATAATAATAGACCACAAGATTTCATATTTCAATACACATCCCATACATAGAGATAAAAATCATTCATATGGTGAACACCTGGTAACCGACATTAACAAGATGCATATATAAGAATATCCCCATCATTCCGGGACACCCTTCGGATATGATATAAATTTCGAAGTACTAAAGCATCCGGTATTTTGGATGGGGTTTGTTAGACCCAATAGATCAATCTTTAGGATTCGCGTCAATTAGGGTGTCTGTTCCCTAATTCTTAGATTACCAGACTTAATAAAAGGGGCATATTCGATTTTGATAATTCAACCATAGAATGTAGTTTCACGTACTTGTGTCTATTTTGTAAATCATTTATAAAACCTGCATGTATTCTCATCCCAAAAATATTATATTTTAAAAGTGGGACTATAACTCACTTTCACAGATTTTTACTTCGTCGGGAAGTAAGACTTGGCCACTGGTTGATTCACGAACCTATAACAATATATACATATATATCAAAGTATGTTCAAAATATATTTACCACACTTTTAATATATTTTGATGTTTTAAGTTTATTAAGTCAGCTGTCCTCGTTAGTAACCTACAACTAGTTGTCCACAGTTAGATGTACAGAAATAAATCGATAAATATTATCTTGAATCAATCCACGACCCAGTGTATATGTATCTCAGTATTGATCACAACTCAAACTATATATATTTTGGAATCAACCTCAACCCTGTATAGCTAACTCCAACATTCACATATAGAGTGTCTATGGTTGTTCCGAAATATATATAGATGTGTCGACATGATAGGTCGAAACATTGTATACGTGTCTATGGTATCTCAAGATTACATAATATACAATACAAGTTGATTAAGTTATGGTTGGAATAGATTTGTTACCAATTTTCACGTAGCTAAAATGAGAAAAATTATCCAATCTTGTTTTACCCATAACTTCTTCATTTTAAATCCGTTTTGAGTGAATCAAATTGCTATGGTTTCATATTGAACTCTATTTTATGAATATAAACAGAAAAAGTATAGGTTTATAGTCGAAAAAATAAGTTACAAGTCATTTTTGTAAAGGTAGTCATTTCAGTCGAAAGAACGACGTCTAGATGACCATTTTAGAAAACATACTTCCACTTTGAGTTTAACCATAATTTTTGGATATAGTTTCATGTTCATAATAAAAATCATTTTCTCAGAATAACAACTTTTAAATCAAAGTTTATCATAGTTTTTAATTAACTAACCCAAAACAGCCCGCGGTGTTACTACGACGGCGTAAATCCGGTTTTACGGTGTTTTTCGTGTTTTCAGGTTTTAAATCATTAAGTTAGCATATCATATAGATATATAACATGTGTTTAGTTGATTTTAAAAGTCAAGTTAGAAGGATTAACTTTTGTTTGCGAACAAGTTTAGAATTAACTAAACTATGTTCTAGTGATTACAAGTTTAAACCTTCGAATAAGATAGCTTTCTATGTATGAATCGAATGATGTTATGAACATCATTACTACCTTAAGTTCCTTGGATAAACCTACTGGAAAAGAGAAAAATGGATCTAGCTTCAACGGATCCTTGGATGGCTCGAAGTTCTTGAAGCAGAATCATGACACGAAAACAAGTTCAAGTAAGATCATCACTTGAAATAAGATTGTTATAGTTATAGAAATTGAACCAAAGTTTGAATATGATTATTACCTTGTATTAGAATGATAACCTACTATAAGAAACAAAGATTTCTTGAGGTTGGATGATCACCTTACAAGATTGGAAGTGAGCTAGCAAACTTGAAAGTATTCTTGATTTTATGTAACTAGAACTTGTAGAATTTATGAAGAACACTTAGAACTTGAAGATAGAACTTGAGAGAGATCAATTAGATGAAGAAAATTGAAGAATTAAAGTGTTTGTAGGTGTTTTTGGTCGTTGGTGTATGGATTAGATATAAAGGATATGTAATTTTGTTTTCATGTAAATAAGTCATGAATGATTACTCATATTTTTGTAATTTTATGAGATATTTCATGCTAGTTGCCAAATGATGGTTCCCACATGTGTTAGGTGACTCACATGGGCTGCTAAGAGCTGATCATTGGAGTGTATATACCAATAGTACATACATCTAAAAGCTGTGTATTGTACGAGTACGAATACGGGTGCATACGAGTAGAATTGTTGATGAAACTGAACGAGGATGTAATTGTAAGCATTTTTGTTAAGTAGAAGTATTTTGATAATTGTATTGAAGTCTTTCAAAAGTGTATAAATACATATTAAAACACTACATGTATATACATTTTAACTGAGTCGTTAAGTCATCGTTAGTCGTTACCTGTAAGTGTTGTTTTGAAACCTTTAGGTTAACGATCTTGTTAAATGTTGTTAACCCAGTGTTTATAATATCAAATGAGATTTTAAATTATTATATTATCATGATATTATCATGTATGAATATCTCTTAATATGATATATATACATTAAATGTCTTTACAACGATAATCGTTACATATATGTCTCGTTTAAAAATCATTAAGTTAGTAGTCTTGTTTTTACATATGTAGTTCATTGTTAATATAATTAATGATATGTTTACTTATCATAGTATCATTTTAACTATATATATATCCATATATATGTCATCATATAGTTTTTACAAGTTTTAACGTTCGTGAATCACTGGTCAACTTGGGTGGTTAATTGTCTATATGAAACATATTTTAATTAATCAAGTCTTAAAAAGTTTGATTACTTAACATGTTGGAAACATTTAATCATGTAAATATCAATCTCAATTAATATATATAAACATGGAAAAGTTCGGGTCACTACAGTACCTACCCGTTAAATAAATTTCGTCCCGAAATTTTAAGCTGTTGAAGGTGTTGACGAATCTTCTGGAAATAGATGTGGGTATTTCTTCTTCATCTGATCTTCACGCTCCCAGGTGAACTCGGGTCCTCTACGAGCATTCCATCGAACCTTAACAATTGGTATCTTGTTTTGCTTAAGTCTTTTAACCTCACGATCCATTATTTCGACGGGTTCTTCGATGAATTGAAGTTTTTCGTTGATTTGGATTTCATCTAACAGAATAGTGAGATCTTCTTTAGCAAAACATTTCTTCAAATTCGAGACATGGAAAGTGTTATGTACAGCCGCGAGTTGTTGAGGTAACTCAAGTCGGTAAGCTACTGGTCCGACACGATCAATAATCTTGAATGGTCCAATATACCTTGGATTTAATTTCCCTCGTTTACCAAATCGAACAACGCCTTTCCAAGGTGCAACTTTAAGCATGACCATCTCTCCAATTTCAAATTCTATATCTTTTCTTTTAATGTCAGCGTAGCTCTTTTGTCGACTTTGGGCGGTTTTCAACCGTTGTTGAATTTGGATGATCTTCTCGGTAGTTTCTTGTATAATCTCTGGACCCGTAATCTGTCTATCCCCCACTTCACTCCAACAAATCGGAGACCTGCACTTTCTACCATAAAGTGCTTCAAACGGCGCCATCTCAATGCTTGAATGGTAGCTGTTGTTGTAGGAAAATTCTGCTAACGGTAGATGTCGATCCCAACTGTTTCCGAAATCAATAACACATGATCGTAGCATGTCTTCAAGCGTTTGTATCGTCCTTTCGCTCTGCCCATCAGTTTGTGGATGATAGGCAGTACTCATGTCTAGACGAGTTCCTAATGCTTGCTGTAATGTCTGCCAGAATCTTGAAATAAATCTGCCATCCCTATCAGAGATAATAGAGATTGGTATTCCATGTCAGGAGACGACTTCCTTCAAATACAGTCGTGCTAACTTCTCCATCTTGTCATCTTCTCTTATTGGCAGGAAGTGTGCTGATTTGGTGAGACGATCAACTATTACCCAAATAGTATCAAAACCACTTGCAGTCCTTGGTAATTTAGTGATGAAATCCATGGTAATGTTTTCCCATTTCCATTCTGGGATTTCGGGTTGTTGAAGTAGACCTGATGGTTTCTGATGCTCAGCTTTGACCTTAGAACATGTCAAACATTCTCCTACGTATTTAGCAACATCGGCTTTCATACCCAGCCACCAAAAATGTTTCTTGAGATCCTTGTACATCTTCCCCGTTCCAGGATGTATTGAGTATCTGGTTTTATGAGCTTCTCTAAGTACTATTTCTCTCATATCTCCAAATTTTGGTACCCAAATCCTTTCAGCCCTATACCGGGTTCCGTCTTCCCGAATATTAAGATGCTTCTCCGATCCTTTGGGTATTTCATCCTTAAAATTTCCCTCTTTTAAAACTCCTTGTTGCGCCTCCTTTATTTGAGTAGTAAGGTTATTATGAATCATTATATTCATAGATTTTACTCAAATGGGTTCTCTGTCCTTCCTGCTTAAGGCATCGGCTACCACATTTGCCTTCCCCGGGTGGTAACGAATCTCAAAGTCGTAATCATTCAATAATTCAATCCACCTACGCTGCCTCATATTCAGTTGTTTCTGATTAAATATGTGTTGAAGACTTTTGTGGTCGGTATATATAATACTTTTGACCCCATATAAGTAGTGCCTCCAAGTCTTTAATGCAAAAACAACTGCGCCTAATTCCAAATCATGCGTCGTATAATTTTGTTCGTGAATCTTCAATTGTCTAGACGCATAAGCAATCACCTTCGTTCATTGCATTAATACACAACCGAGACCTTGCTTTGATGCGTCACAATAAATCACAAAATCATCATTCCCTTCAGGCAATGACAATATAGGTGCCGTAGTTAGCTTTTTCTTCAATAACTGAAACGCTTTCTCTTGTTCATCATTCCATTCAAATTTCTTCCCTTTATGCGTTAATACAGTCAAGGGTTTTGCTATTCTGGAAAAGTCTTGGATGAACCTTCTGTAGTAACCAGCTAGTCCTAAAAACTGGCGTATGTGTTTCGAAGTTTTCGGGGTTTCCCACTTTTCAACAGTTTCTATCTTTGCTGGATCCACCTTAATACCTTCTTTGTTCACTATGTGACCGAGAAATTGAACTTCTTCCAACCAAAATGCACACTTTGAAAACTTAGCGTACAATTCTTCCTTCCTCAATACTTCTAACACCTTTCTCAAATGTTCACCGTGTTCTTGGTCATTCTTTGAGTAAATAAGTATGTCATCAATGAAAACAATGACAAACTTGACAAGGTATGGTCCACACACTCGGTTCATAAGGTCCATGAACACAGCTGGTGCATTAGTTAAACCAAATGGCATGACCATAAACTCGTAATGAACGTAACGTGTTCTGAAAGCAGTCTTTGGAATATCATCTTCTTTCACCCGCATTTGATGATACCCGGAACGTAAGTCAATCTTTGAATAAATAGACGAGCCTTGTAGTTGATCAAATAAGTCGTCGATTCTCGGTAGTGGGTAGCGGTTCTTGATGGTAAGTTTGTTCAACTCTCGGTAGTCGATACACAACCTGAATGTTCCATCTTTCTTCTTGACAAACAAAACAGGAGCTCCCCACGGTGATGTGCTTGGTCGAATGAAACCACGCTCTAAAAGTTCTTGTAATTGGCTTTGCAGTTCTTTCATCTCGCTGGGTGCGAGTCTGTAAGGAGCACGAGCTATTGGTGCAGCTCCTGGTACAAGATATATTTGAAATTCAACGGATCGATGTGGGGGTAATCCCGGTAATTCTTTCGGAAATACATCGGGAAATTCTTTTGCAATGGGAACATCATTGATGCTCTTTTCTTCAGTTTGTACTTTCTCGATGTGTGCGAGAACAGCATAGCAACCTTTTCTTATTAGTTTTTGTGCCTTCAAATTACTAATAAGATGTAGCTTCGTGTTGCCCTTTTCTCCGTACACCATTAAGGGTTTTCCTTTTTCTCGTATAATGCGAATTGCATTTTTGTAACAAACGATCTCTGCTTTCACTTCTTTCAACCAGTCCATACCGATTATCACATCAAAACTCCCTAACTCTACTGGTATCAAATCAATCTTAAATGTTTCGCTAACCAGTTTAATTTCTCGATTCCGACATATATTATCTGCTGAAATTAATTTACCATTTGCTAATTCGAGTAAAAATTTACTATCCAAAGGCGTCAATGGACAACTTAATTTTGCACAAAAATCTCTACTCATATAGCTTCTATCCGCACCCGAATCAAATAAAACGTAAGCAGATTTATTGTCAATAAGAAACGTACCCGTAACAAGCTCCGGGTCTTCCTGTGCCTCTACCGCATTAATATTGAAAACTCTTCCGCGGCCTTGTCCATTCGTGTTCTCCTGGTTCGGGCAATTTCTAATAATGTGGCCCGGTTTTCCACATTTATAACAAACTACATTGGCATAACTTGCTCCGACACTACTTGCTCCGCCATTACTCGTCCCGACACCATTTGTTACTTTCGTTCTATTAACCCCTGGTCCGTAGACCTCACACTTCGCCGCGCTATGACCATTTCTTTTACACTTGTTGCAAAATTTGGTGCAGAACCCCGAGTGATACTTTTCACACCTTTGGCATAGCTGCTTCTGACTGTTGTTGTTGTTGTTGCGGTTATTATTGTTGTTGGGATGATTGTTGTAGTTTCTGTTGTTGTTGTTGTTGATGTTGGGCCGTTTGTTGTAGTTGCGATTGATGTTGCGATTGTTGGGATAATTGTTGCGATTATTGTTGTAATTGCTGTTGTTGTTGTATTGGTGATTCTTATCACCGTTTTCCTCCCACTTTCTTTTGACTTGCTTCACATTGGCCTCTTCAGCAGTCTGTTCTTTAATTCTTTCTTCAATCTGGTTCACTAGTTTATGAGCCATTCTACATGCCTGTTGTATGGAGGCGGGCTCGTGTGAACTTATATCTTCTTGGATTCTTTCCGGTAATCCTTTCACAAACGCGTCGATCTTCTCTTCCTCATCTTCGAACGCTCCCGGACACAATAGGCATAATTCTGTGAATCGTCTTTCGTACGTGGTAATATCAAATCCTTGGGTTCGTAACCCTCTATGTTCTGTCTTGAGCTTATTGACCTCGGTTCTGGGACGGTACTTCTCGTTCATCAAGTGCTTGAATGCTGACCACGGTAGTGCGTACGCATCGTCTTGTCCTACTTGCTCTAGATAGGTATTCCACCATGTTAACGCAGAACCTGTGAAGGTATGCGTAACGTACTTCACTTTGTCCTCTTCAGTACACTTACTTATGGCAAACACCGATTCGACCTTCTCGGTCCACCGTTTCAATCCGATCGGTCCTTCGGTTCCATCAAATTCCAAAGGTTTGCAGGCAGTGAATTCTTTGTAGGTGCATCCTACACGATTTCCTGTACTGCTAGATCCAAGGTTATTGTTGGTATGTAGCGCAGCCTGTACTGCGGCTATGTTTGAAGCTAGAAAAGTACGGAATTCCTCTTCATTCATATTCACGGTGTGTCGAGTAGTCGGTGCCATTTCCATCAAAATAGTCAAATGGAACAAGTTAATCATACAGAATATTAAGAGTAGTTAATAGTATTTCGTAGCATAATATGAACTCATTTATAAAAGCTTTTTCTTCATATTAGAGTTTTATAAGTTTAAATTCGGGTAGTACCTACCCGTTAAGTTCATACTTAGTAGCTAATATACAATTCAACTACTACAATTTTATATGAAAAACTGATTATAATAATATTTCGCGTTCAAACTTTTACACAATATTTTACAAACTTACAATACCGCTTATTTTACAGATAGCATGAAATATAGCACACAATAAATTTGATACAAGATGGTTGTGAAGATAATCTAGCTAGTACACAAGTCGTTCAGCAAAGGCAATAAAGACACGTAATTCATACATCCAGAAACAAGTCATGCATTCTGGTTTTACTAGGATTACCTCCCATCCTTGGTCTTGTGGAACATAACCGTTATGGCCATTGATAAGACAGCGTGTTGTAATGTCGTCAAAGGGACGAGGGTTACGTAATGTCCAACAGTCCCGTAACAATCTAAAAACCTCATTTCTTACCCCAATTACCGACTCTGTCACTTGTGGGAACGTTTTGTTTAATAGTTGTAGCCCGATGTTCTTGTTCTCACTTTGGTGAGAAGTGAACATTACTAATCCGTAAGCATAACATGCTTCTTTATGTTGCATGTTAGCCGCTTTTTCTAAATCACGAAGTCCAATATTCGGATATATTGAGTCAAAATAATTTCTTAACCCATTGCGTAAAATAGCATTTGGGTTCCCCGCAATATATGCGTCAAAGTAAACACATCGTAACTTATGGATTTCCCAATGTGATATCCCCCATCTTTCGAACGAAAGCCTTTTATAAACCAAGGCATTCTTGGAACGTTCTTCGAATGTCTTACAAACTGATCTCGCCTTAAATAGTTGTGCCGAAGAATTCTGACCGACTCTAGACAAGATTTCATCAGTCATGTCTCCGGGTAGGTCTCTTAAAATATTGGGTTGTCTATCCATTTTGTGTTTTTATACTGTAAAATAGACAAGAGTTAGATTCAAAAAAAAAAATACTTATTAATACAAGCAATTTTTACATATATCATAAAGCATAAGCACACTATATTACATATATTACACCACACGAATACAACTATCTTATTCCGACTCGCTTGTTTCTTCTTCTTCGGTTTTGGTTCGTTTTGCCAAGTTTCTAGGGATATATGATCTTCCCCTAATACGAGCCGTAGTTTTCTACATTGGTTTAGAAAAACCTGGTGGTTTAGAGGTTTCCGGGTCATTGTTACAACTTAAGGACTTCGGGGGTTGACGATACATATAATGTTCATCGAGGTTGGAATTAGATTTCTCTATTTTTATGCCCTTTCCCTTATTATTTTCTTTTGCCTTTTTAAATTCAGTTGGGGTAATTTCTATAACATCATCGGAATTCTCGTCGGAATCCGATTCATCGGAGAATTGGTAATCCTCCCAATATTTTGCTTCCTTGGCGGAAACACCATTGACTATAATTAACCTTGGTCGGTTGGTTGAGGATTTTCTTTTACTTAACCGTTTTATTATTTCCCCCACCGGTTCTATTTCTTCATCCGGTTCCGATTCTTCTTCCGGTTCCGATTCTTCTTCCGGTTCCGACTCTTCTTCCGGTTCCTCTTCGGGAACTTGTGAATCAGTCCACGAATCATTCCAATATACATTTGACTCTTCATTATTATTAGGTGAGTCAATGGGACTTGTTCTAGAGTTAGACATCTATCACATAATATCAAACGCGTTAAGAGATTAATATATCACATAATATTCACATGTTAAAAATATATAGTTTCCAACAAAATTTGTTAAGCAATCATTTTTCAAGTAAACACGGTCGAAGTCCAGACTCACTAATGCATCCTAACAAACTCGATAAGACACACTAATGAAAAATTCTGGTTCTCTAAGACCAACGCTCGGATACCAACTGAAATGTCTCGTTCTTATTGATTAAAAACGTTCCATATTAATTGATTTCGTTGCGAGGTTTTGACCTCTATATGAGACGTTTTTCAAAGACTGCATTCATTTTAAAACAAACCATAACCTTTATTTCATAAATAAAGGTTTAAAAAAAACTTTACGTAGATTATCAAATAATGATAATCTAAAATATCCTGTTTACACACGACCATTACATAATGGTTTACAATACAAATATGTTACAACAAAATAAGTTTTTTGAATGCAGTTTTTACACAATATCATACAAGCATGGACTCCAAATCTCGTCCTTATTTAAGTATGCAACAGCGGAAGCTCTTAATAATCACCTGAGAATAAACATGCTTAAAACGTCAACAAAAATGTTGGTGAGTTATAGGTTTAACCTATATATATCAAATCATAATAATAGACCACAAGATTTCATATTTCAATACACATCCCATACATAGAGATAAAAATCATTCATATGGTGAACACCTGGTAACCGACATTAACAAGATGCATATATAAGAATATCCCCATCATTCCGGGACACCCTTCGGATATGATATAAATTTCGAAGTACTAAAGCATCGGGTACTTTGGATGGGGTTTGTTAGACCCAATAGATCTATCTTTAGGATTCGCGTCAATTAGGGTGTCTGTTCCCTAATTCTTAGATTACCAGACTTAATAAAAGGGGCATATTCGATTTCGATAATTCAACCATAGAATGTAGTTTCACGTACTTGTGTCTATTTTGTAAATCATTTATAAAACCTGCATGTATTCTCATCCCAAAAATATTAGATTTTAAAAGTGGGACTATAACTCACTTTCACAGATTTTTACTTCGTCGGGAAGTAAGACTTGGCCACTGGTTGATTCACGAACCTATAACAATATATACATATATATCAAAGTATGTTCAAAATATATTTACCACACTTTTAATATATTTTGATGTTTTAAGTTTATTAAGTCAGCTGTCCTCGTTAGTAACCTACAACTAGTTGTCCACAGTTAGATGTACAGAAATAAATCGATAAATATTATCTTGAATCAATCCACGACCCAGTGTATACGTATCTCAGTATTGACCACAACTCAAACTATATATATTTTGGAATCAACCTCAACCCTATATAGCTAACTCCAACATTCACATATAGAGTGTCTATGGTTGTTCCGAAATATATATAGATGTGTCGAAATGATAGGTCGAAACATTGTATACGTGTCTATGGTATCTCAAGATTACATAATATACAATACAAGTTGATTAAGTTATGGTTGGAATAGATTTGTTACCAATTTTCACGTAGCTAAAATGAGAAAAATTATCCAATCTTGTTTTACCCATAACTTCTTCATTTTAAATCCGTTTTGAGTGAATCAAATTGCTATGGTTTCATATTGAACTCTATTTTATGAATCTAAACAGAAAAAGTATAGGTTTATAGTCAAAAAAATAAGTTACAAGTCATTTTTGTAAAGGTAGTCATTTCAGTCGAAAGAACGACGTCTAGATGACCATTTTAGAAAACATACTTCCACTTTGAGTTTAACCATAATTTTTGGATATAGTTTCATGTTCATAATAAAAATCATTTTCTCAGAATAACAACTTTTAAATCAAAGTTTATCATAGTTTTTAATTAACTAACCCAAAACAGCCCGCGGTGTTACTACGACGGCGTAAATCCGGTTTTACGGTATTTTTCGTGTTTCCAGGTTTTAAATCATTAAGTTAGCATATCATATAGATATAGAACATGTGTTTAGTTGATTTTAAAAGTCAAGTTAGAAGGATTAACTTTTGTTTGCGAACAAGTTTAGAATTAACTAAACTATGTTCTAGTGATTACAAGTTTAAACCTTCGAATAAGATAGCTTTATATGTATGAATCAAATGATGTTATGAACATCATTACTACCTTAAGTTCCTTGGATAAACCTACTGGAAAAGAGAAAAATGGATCTAGCTTCAACGGATCCTTGGATGGTTTGAAGTTCTTGAAGCAGAATCATGACACGAAAACAAGTTCAAGTAAGATCATCACTTGAAATAAGATTGTTATAGTTATAGAAATTGAACCAAAGTTTGAATATGATTATTACCTTGTATTAGAATGATATCCTACTATAAGAAACAAAGATTTCTTGAGGTTGGATGATCACCTTACAAGATTGGAAGTGAGCTAGCAAACTTGAAAGTATTCTTGATTTTATGTAACTAGAACTTGTAGAATTTATGAAGAACACTTAGAACTTGAAGATAGAACTTGAGAGAGATCAATTAGATGAAGAAAATTGAAGAATGAAAGTGTTTGTAGGTGTTTTTGGTCGTTGGTGTATGGATTAGATATAAAGGATATGTAATTTTGTTTTCATGTAAATAAGTCATGAATGATTACTCATATTTTTGTAATTTTATGAGATATTTCATGCTAGTTGCCAAATGATGGTTCCCACATGTGTTAGGTGACTCACATGGGCTGCTAAGAGCTGATCATTGGAGTGTATATACCAATAGTACATACATCTAAAAGCTGTGTATTGTACGAGTACGAATACGGGTGCATACGAGTAGAATTGTTGATGAAACTGAACGAGGATGTAATTGTAAGCATTTTTGTTAAGTAGAAGTATTTTGATAAGTGTATTGAAGTCTTTCAAAAGTGTATAAATACATATTAAAACACTACATGTATATACATTTTAACTGAGTCGTTAAGTCATCGTTAGTCGTTACCTGTAAGTGTTGTTTTGAAACCTTTAGGTTAACGATCTTGTTAAATGTTGTTAACCCAGTGTTTATAATATCAAATGAGATTTTAAATTATTATATTATCATGATATTATCATGTATGAATATCTCTTAATATGATATATATACATTAAATGTCTTTACAACGATAATCGTTACATATATGTCTCGTTTAAAAATCATTAATTTAGTAGTCTTGTTTTTACATATGTAGTTCATTGTTAATATAATTAATGATATGTTTACTTATCATAGTATCATGTTAACTATATATATATATATCCATATATATGTCATCATATAGTTTTTACAAGTTTTAACGTTCGTGAATCACCGGTCAACTTGGGTGGTCAATTGTCTATATGAAACATATTTTAATTAATCAAGTCTTAACAAGTTTGATTACTTAACATGTTGGAAACATTTAATCATGTAAATATCAATCTCAATTAATATATATAAACATGGAAAAGTTCGGGTCACTACAACCTGGTAACCGACATTAACAAAATGCATCTAGAATATCCCCAAACATATAAACATCGAAGTACTAAAGCAGTTCAAATTCTCTAACTAGGGCTTGTCAAGGCCCATAGATCTATCTTTAGGATTCGCGTCAATTGGTGGCAATTATGATAAACACCAATTCTTAGACTACCAAGTTCAACAAGGGTGATATCCGGTATAACAATTTAACCATAGAATGTAGTTTTTAATTACTTGTGTCTATTTCGTCAAACATTTATAAAAGCGCATGTATTCTCAGTCCCAAAAATATATATTGCAAAAGCATTTAAAAAGGGAGCAAATGAAACTCACAATATGATATTTTGTAGTAAAAATATGCATACGACTGAAATGAACAATGCAAGTTTGGCCTCGGATTCATGAACCTATATCAGTTATATATATTAAAACATATAATAATATTTAAATAAGATTATATATTAATATTATATTAATAAATAATTAATCATATCCATTTTGTATATTTTAAATAAATACTTAATATTTATATATTAGATTCATATTAAAGTATTTAATATGATGTTTGTCATTTATGATAACTATTATATATTAACGCTCAAAAATATCATATAATGTATTAAAGTTAATTCTTATATGTATATGATTATTTTAAAAATATATATTATATGTAATTTAATTAATATTTTATAATAATAAATAATAACATTTTATAAAAAAAATTAGTATGTAATATTACTATAGTTATGATATATATAATAAATATATTTTTATATAAAAAAAATCATTTGTTTGTTAAAATAGTAGTTATAATAATACTAAAATAATGATAATAATAATATTATTAATAATTCATTTTTAAATTGTAACATAATTATTTTCATACTAATATTTGTATTTATAATATTTTTATATGTAATCATAATAATAATGTTAATACTAATAAAAATAATAATAATGATAATGATAATAATAATAATACATGTATTAATAATAATAATAATAATAATAATAATAATAATAATAATAATAATAATAATAATAATAATAATAATAATAATAATAATAATAATAATAAGAAATTGTTATACCATCATGATCATCTTCATCATCGGGTCATCATCATCATCTTAAACATGACTGTACATCATCACTATCATTCACATCATCCCATCGTTACATTTCCGTTTACCCTCGCCATCACCAAATCATTCACAGTTTCATTATCTCATTTCCCTCATTAATATAAAAACCATCATCAAAATCATTTCCCTACTTCATCACCATCATGATCGCCATCAATCTTAACATCTTAACTGCCATCATCGAATAATAACAACAAAAGGAACACTCAAAATGTAACAGATGATAATATTGATCGAATAATTAGAAAGGTTGTATTGTTTGTTCCATTAGTAGGAAACTCAAATGGGTTCTGCATAACTAAGCAGCCCATTTAGATTAACAGCCTGATTAACATTAACAGCCCAATTTAGATTAACAACCCAACTAACATTGCTCCTGTATCCCGATTATTATGATGTATTCTCATCATCATTCATCATTCATCATTCTTGGTTGTGTGAATGTTTCAACCGTGAATAAAACAGACGCAGCCATAACCATCTCATCTTTATATCTCCGCTGAACGAATAGAAAAAGAAGTGCACCAACATAGGCTGTTATTGTAGCTAACTTCGAGAAAAATATATAATAACGGTAGTTACTGTGGTGATTTGTAATGGTTGTGGGGTCTTCAATGGTGAACAAAAACGTAATAGCAGTAGCATAGCAGTAGCAAATGAAAGTTGCAGATCAGCGAAGAATAAATAAAAATATGGTGGTGGTGTAACGATGGTTGTATTAATTTTCTTCCGCTGAAACCATAACAGAATTACAGAAGCAGTGGTGATGATTGGTTTAGAGGTGATGGTGGTTGTGTGATAGAACAAAGATGGTGGTTATGGTATTTCTTTGGTCAAGAATAGAAGAGAGAGAAGGAAGAGAGGGAGAGAGGTGGAGGTTATGGTGGTCACTGTGGTTGTGGTGATGGTCAGTGGCTTGTGTGGTGATCGTGGAGGTGATGATTAGGGTGGTGTAAAGTGGCCGTGGTTCACGGTGGTTCAAGGTTATGGCGGGAAGTGGTGGTTGCCGGACGGTGAACTAACTATATCATCATATTCTCTTTGATGCTCTAAATGTCTCAATGCTCTTTCACGGTTCGGGTCAACATCAGATGGGCGGGCTGTCGGGTGTGCCTGTTTAGCATGCCGTCTCAACTCTCTGTAACTCCCGAAAGCAAACATGATTCGTGAGAACGACTTCGCGATTTCAAATTTAGATACTGTCTAGCTTCTTACACATGTTGACATAATAATGGAATAGCAGTGATTATATGATCATGATGGTGATGGTTTCACTTGTGATGACCCGTCCTAATCCATCTGGACGAAGTCTTCAACAGTTGGTCCCATTGCGAGGTTCAGACCTCTATATGCCATGAACGACTCCATGTAATATGAGCAAATGCACAGCGAAAGATTTCTTTCATACCTGAGAATAAACATGCTTTAAAGTGTCAACCAAAAGGTTGGTGAGTTCATAAGTTTATCATAAAACAATAAAATTTATCATTTTGATAGACCACAAGATTTAAATACTGCATGGTACAAATGGGCCCGAATCCTATACCCACCTGTAATGTACATGCGATATCTTTTAAATACAGTACATCTTTCTCGTATACGAAACCATTTTCATAAATCATAGTAACCGTACACATATCTTGTGCATAAAAATAACATACACATAACCCGTGTATAAAATCATTCTCTCGATATATAACATTCGCATCAACTGGTGGCAATTATCATGTCCACATAATTCAATGGTGGCAATTATCATGTCCACATAATTCAATGGTGGCAATTATCATGTCCACATAATTCAATGGTGGTAATTATCATGTCCACATAATTCAATAATAATCCGCAGAACTTCTGTCTGCATAATAATTCATTCGAGGAATGTTTTGCTTGTGTCTATCTCGTCAAACACTTATAAAAGCATTTCATGTATTCGCAGTTCAAAATATATTTCAAAAGCATTTAATAAAGTAGTTGTAAAACAGTTATAAAGCAGCACATGTATTCTCAGTTCCAAAAATGTAAAGAGTAAAAGGGAATCAAATGAACTCACCCTACGATATTTTGTAATAAAAATATGCATACGACTGAACTGAACAATGCAAGGTTGGCCTCGGGTTCACAAACCTATATTAAGTATATATATTAACATTTTTAATTGTAATCGAACAGATTTATATATGTTATAAATGTTAATAACTTATGTGTTTCATTAATATCTTAATTAAATATATTTATATTTATATAGAAAATCTTTATTTGACATATCAATAATGCTAATAATGAATAAAATAATACTAATAATAATAATTATAATGATATTAATAATGATTCTATAAATTATAAAAATAATGATAGTTTGAATAATAATGATACTACTAATAATATTCTTAATGATAATACTAATACTAATGTTAATAATAATAATAATAATAATAATAATAATAATAATAATAATAATAATAATAATAATAATAATAATAATAATAATAATAATAGTAATATACATTTTGATAGAAATGATAATAATAATAATAATAACAATAATAATAATAGCAATCCTAAAAATATCAAAAGTAATAATAATCATATTAATAAAAGTAATAATAATAATATTATTAATAGTAATAATAATTAAGGAGTATAACCTTTGAAGAAAATAGCTCTTAAAGAAAATAGAACGCCACAGTCCGAGCTCGAACCCATGTCCTCTTGGTTAGCTAACACACGTCCAATCCACTCTTCCATTCCCATTTTCTGGTTTAAATTACACACTAAATATATTTAACTTATATAATCTCGTTTTCCCTCCTCCTTCATTTCAACCCAACAGGAAAAGGAAATTCGGCCCACTAAGAACCTTAAATCATAGCCAAATCAAGAAACACGGCCCAGTAATAAATTTTGTGGTTTTATGATCTGTGGCTTTTAATATGATGTGATGAATTGGGAATGGCAGAAAAAACATAAATAATAAAAACAAACGCATGCCCTAATCAATGTTTCATCATCATCGTCAATACATTGCATTCCCCTTCATCATATCATCGACTTCATGATAACGTCTTCATCATCTTTCGTTGTCACGATCATCGAAACATACACCATCAATCCTCACCGAATTATCATCTTAAAATCATAACAACATCATTATCAAACTTTGTGATCTTCATGATATTCGTAACATCATTATCGTTTACAAATGAAATAATAGCATCTGTAATACGTTTAGGTGATGTTGGGTCAACTAAATGGGGTCGTTGATAATGGACTAGTTACACAAGAATGGAAGTTGGGTTTAGTGGTCATTTAAACTTTGTAGTGGGTTTTGACATAATCAGGAACACACCACGTCTTCAGCAAAATAATATTCCTCCCATGTCCAAATCAAACCCGAAATCATTTCAATAATTCGGTGTTTTTAACTTATTGTATTGCAAAGTGGCACCCACTATCATCGATCCATTATCACTCATTACCATCGAGAAATAAAAAAAAAAGAAAAGGAAGACACCAAATAACCATATTGTATTGCAAAAGATGAATTCCCTTTTCCCCACCCACTTGTGTATGTCGACCCATCATCAAGGAATTTATAATCAAGGAGCAAAGAAAAAAAATATACGCATTCTTTTATATCTCCTCTTTATAATTGACATCACCACCTCATTCTTGTCTCTTATTTAAGTAATGAATCGAACAGAAAAATTACTGAAGCAATAGCAGTTGTAGCTGCTATTTTTCGATCAGAAGTGACAACAGGAATGAGAAGCTGTAGCATGGCATTAATACAAACAATGGCGGTGAGATTTATTTGGGTTTTCCTACTTTAAATAACCGAGAACAAAAATGGAGTTGATTGATGGTGAAGGGTGTTTGAATTCGAAACAAGAAATCAGAATTGAAGTGGTTATTGGTGATATAGGTCGAAGGTGGTGATTGTTTTATGGTTTGTACTTCGTGGAGGAAGCAAAAAAGTTTTCGGGCTTGAGATCGGTTACAATAGTGAGGGTGGTGATGATAAGAAGTGGTGGTTATCATAGTTGAGATGGCCGATTGGTTTGTAGAAGGCAAGGTGATGGTGTCGTGATTGGGTTTGCATGGTGTTTGGTTTTACATAAGAGAGGCAACTGGTTTGTGGTATTGAAGTGAGGTGTTCGGTACCAATAACAAAACGGATGTGTGGGTGATTATAGGGCTAGTAACAGTAGCAAGGTAATATGTTATTTAAGTGAGTTTTGTTTTATCTCTCTTTCTCTTTGTACACTCGAATAGAATTAGTGATTTTATAGCTAAATAGTTGATTATACATTGTCAGAATTTGTCCTCGATTGTTTTGTAGTGAAGAAGGTTGTCGACAGAGAATCTCGAACATAAGAAGAGTTCAAGAGGAAGAAATAGATAGAAAGATAAAGTTGAAGTCGATTGACAACTGATTTTGTTTGTATTGATAATTTGATATCAACGTATAACAAACTAGAGACAGGAAACAAAAATGAAGAAAGCTTGATGGTGATGTTAAACGTAATTGATCCTTTATGTGATTTTTTTTATCTGTTTTGTTTGAGTAAAAGAATGAGTTGTAGTACCTATAGTCAATCACAATTGTTGTGTAGTGAATTGGGATGTGGACGTTTAACAATCTCTGACATTAAATTGACAGAATCAAAAGCTGAAGAAGAAAAAGAAATAAAAACAAAGTTGATGGCAGCTGCATTTTTATCTGTCTGTACAATTTACTTTTAATTAGTATTACTAATTCATAATTTTTCAATAACTATAATACTGTATTTAAAATGATAATAATAGAATCAATATCAAAATAATACTAATAATAATAATAATTATCTTAATAACTAAAAATCATATTTATAATAATAATATTAATATTACTAATATTAATAATGACATATCAAACTAAATATATTAAATTTTATATCTTTATTATATTAAATTAATAATATTCATAATTTTGATATTAATATTGTGATTTATTTTAATGATAATAATGAAAGTACTAATAACAATATTAATATAATTTAATAACTATATTTTAACTTGTAATTTCATATATTAATATTTCAATTTTAATTATGTAATATTATATAACATATATATCTATATATATATATATAATATCCTATATTGAATATATTTTAATATAACAATCACTGTGAATAGAAATTATACATATCACAGATATTTATTTACAATTAATTGTTCATGAATCGTCGGGAATAGTCAAAGGTTAACTGAATCCATGTTAACAGTTCAAAAAATTTGAGACTCAATATTACAAACTTTCCTTATCGTGTCGGAAACATATGAAGATTAAGTTTATATTTGGTCGGAAATTTCTTAGTCATCACAGTACCTACCCGTTAAAGAAATTTCGTCCCGAAATTTGACAGAGGTTGTCCTGGCTAACACTAAAAATGTTTTCATGTGAAATATGAGTTGATAAATAGAGTTTTATCATTATTGAGCAATATAGATAAAATGATTCAATTTCGCGAAGAGTACGGGTGAAGCTATCACAAAATAGTGAAATGAAGTAAATAGAGGTTCGTCTTATCTTTTGACGTAGTCACTGTTGAATTCCGGAATTCACGGGATTTAAAAGAAAATCTTGAAAATCTAAAAGATCTGATTCTTTTGGGATTTATAGAAATTAAGATCTCTACAATTAAATGTGAATCATCTGTCTCGATTGCTTTGTCTGGTATTTCACTATAAATGAACTTCTTCCGTTCCATTAATTTTCACCACTCCAATACTTTCTTCCTCGATCCATACCTTCAATGATTGTGAAAATGCTTAATCCAACTCTGGTTCTCAACCTCATTCTGACTATCGCAATAATCATTCTTCTATTCCAACTCCCACCAGAGGAATCTGTTTACTTCTCCCTCGCTCTTGGGGTTATTGTGTTTATCATACTCCCGTGTCTTTATATTGTTATTCGTATTATTGTACACGGTTTGTGATTTCTGTGTTGTTGTCGAGTTTTATATCTTCCCTTATGTTTCAGAGCTCTTTGCCTTTTTATTCTCTTCTCGACCTCTAGTAAAGTGAGTAATGGTCCGGAATTCGTATGTATGAAATTTTGAATGATCACACTATACTAAGCAAAAGAATTGTAATAGCACGATTTAATTGGTTAAATTATCAGGATCACTAAGAATAGAACTATCAAGAATATACTTTCTTGATATGTTCAGAAGTTAAGCAGAATGAAAGAGTTATGTAACATGACACATGATGACGTTATAATCTGTGAATCATCATGTTCTATTTAGAAACTCAGCATGACTTACTGTAATATAATCACGTTGATCAAGTGTCATTATATTATACTAATTCATGCATCAGTTTCCAACATTATTTCAATAATATTCCTATTTTAAACTCGAAAGTTTACAGAATATAGAAACTAACAGTTTCTATATGATGTAACACTGATAGCATGAAGAGATTAATAATTTCAGATAAGAATAGTTATGAAAATATCTTCAGAGATATGGAGGATATTTATAATGAAAGATACGATAATATCTCGGAATATCTAAGATCAGAGGATGATAGAAACTATTGTCTGCAAGAGTTTAGAGTAAGGAGCAAGATATTCACTAAAGACTTTAGCAGACATTGAATCATTTGGATTCTTTGAAGTCAAACTTATTCTTTGTGATTTGTCCACGGCATTCTTCATAGTTTTGCATAATCTGCTTTTCGGTACTAAATTTTCTATTGAATGTTTCCAATATAATGATACACAGGAAGCGAAGAGGTATATAATTTCGGACGAGAATATTTATGAAAATATCCTCAGAAATATCGAAGATATTGATGATGATATTTTGGAATTTCTAAGTTCGATGGTTGATGGAGAAAGATTTTCCGCAAGATTTTAACATGACTTCGGAGCAAGATATTCTCTAAAGATTTCAACGGATCCAGAATTACCTAGATTCTTTGAATATAGGGTTTGGTCCTTGTATTTGTCCTTGGTCTCCTTCGCGGTTAGCTCAATCCATTTTTTTTTTCAATACCAAATTTTCTATCGAGCGTTCCCAACACTCCATTATTTATCATCAAACTTTTGGCCATTTAGACCATCTACAATTTTGCTGTTTCCTCTGCATTTAATGCTACCATAACTGAATCGTCGGTTGTTAATCCGAGGTGGTTTCAAATGAATTGTGTTTTTAGATGATTAAACGCTGATGGTAATATGGTGGAATATAAAAGGTTCTCCGGTAACGATAAAAGAGCATCCATATATATCAAGGTTATAATAAGGTTATTTCGAATGAAAAGTCGAAGTTAACTTGTTGGAGCTGTGACAAAATTGGCTAAATTGGAAGAGATTGAAAAGTTATTTTCGGTAATAATAACGCTAAAGGAAATTAGCACAGCTACGCGTTAAACGTTTACTCAGGTTCCGAGAGTTTTTCAGGTGCATAACTATATGCATAAATCTTTCCTTCCGTAGATGCAATGCAGTTGGTTCATCCTCTCGATTGAGGCATTTTCAAGAATCATGAAAGGTTTGAACGCATATTGTAATCGTCAAGATACAAATGAGGTTTAAGATGAAATCATGTGGCAAACTTGAAGAGATGTTTAGTTTCATATGTTATAATCAATGTTTTAATTCATTTTAATTGTCCAATGTTGGTAGTCCTCAGTTGATAGTCCACAGTTAGCAGTTCAATAATTCATATATAATTTAATATGTAATATTTGAATTAATTAATACGTATCGTGACCCGTGTACATGTCTCAGACTCGATCACAACTCAAAGTATATATATTATTGTAGAATCAACCTCAACCCTGTATAGAGAACTCGATCATTACTGCATATAGAGTGTCTATGGTTATTCCAAATAATATATATATATATATATATATATATATATATATATATATATATATATATATATATATATATATATATATATATATATATATATATATATATATATATATGCGTCGATATGATATGTCAAAACCTTGTATACGTGTCCCGATATTTAAAGTTCGTAAAATAAATACATAAATTAAATGACGATAAATAAAATTGCGAGAATGTAAATTGCGATAATTAAATTGTGATAAATAAAGTGTAATCAGTTAGCTGGGAACAATTAGCTAGGAACAGTTAGCGTGGATTCTTAACAAAATTTCTCATAGTTAATTCGTTTGTTTCTAACAAATTTTATTTTGTCCAATGTTTTCTTCATTATGCCACTTGTTGGATTATGATAGATCAAAATTCAAATATGAAATTGAATGAAAATGGTTATTTTGCGGTGAACGGATTCGTATATTTGTGGATGTAAGTAGGACAGTAAATTACCATTGAATCAGATTCGAAGAATGTACAGTGTAACTTATTAATGTGAAATCTAAATGTTCTTCGGGTATTACCTACCCGTTAAAATATTTTCACCATTAACAGTTTGTACAAAAGAATTTTTAATTACAATCTTTATGAAAACTTATATACATATATATTTTCTTCAGATGTAATCATGGATTTAATGAGTTAATATGATATTAATCTCATTTGATTTTTTGCTTGAAACTAGAATAAATAATCTCTAAAACTTTAGAGATTACTTAATCGTTATGTAGAACGAAGATGAATAATGTAGAACGATGATTAAGTTCGAGATACAGAATGAGATGTTGAGGCATGTGATATTGAAACTTGAGTTGTTGGTGGTAATGGTGCTGTTACTGATGGTACTGTTGGTGTTGGTGGTGGTACTGGTTATGCTGTCGGTGCTGCTGCTGGTGTTTGTAACCTTCGCACCATATTCTCTAAAGCCACTACCCGAGCGCGAAGCTCGTTGACTTCTTCTAATACACCGGGGTAATTTTCGGTTCGGACTAGCGGATAAATATAATCTAGAATTTGGTATAGTATATAATCGTGACGAGATACCCTGGAAATGAGAGAGAAAATGGTGTTTCAGATAGGTTCGCCGGTAAGTGCTTCAGATTCTTCGTCAAGAGGGCAATGTGGTGGATGGAAAGGGTTGCCTTCTTCCTGTCTCCAGTGATTAAGGAGGCTACGAACCTATCCCCAATTCATCCAGAATTGATGATGACTGATTGGTTGATCCATTCCGGTCACACTGCTTTCGGAGCTTGAGTGGGATTCCATTTCGGAATCCGAGTGACTTAAACTAATGACGAATTCCATTTCGTACGATTGAATAAAGAATTTTTAGATATGAAATGATTTTCTGGCTAACAGATGGTATTCTAATTATATAGAATATCCATATATATATATATATATAGAACAAAAGGTTTCGTAGATTACGGAGGAATTTACGGGATACGCCAGGTAAGGTTTACAGCATCAGATACACTAAGATATGAATTTTGTCTATACACTATTCATGCAATCAATGCAGCAAGACGTGTCTAGACTAAGAATGATAAGCAGATAATTTTTGACACAAAATGATAAGCAAAACTTTTTGACATGCAGACCAGGTCGAAGTCCAGACTCACTAATGCATCCTAACGACTACTAGTTAGACACACTAATGCAAGACCTGGTTCGCTACGACCACCGCTCTGATACCACCTGTGATGACCCGTCCTAATCCATCTGGACGAAGTCTTCAACAGTTGGTCCCATTGCGAGGTTCTGACCTCTATATGCCATGAACGACTCCATGTAATATGAGCAAATGCACAGCGAAAGATTTCTTTCATACCTGAGAATAAACATGCTTTAAAGTGTCAACCAAAAGGTTGGTGAGTTCATAAGTTTATCATAAAACAATAAAATTCATCATTTTGATAGACCACAAGATTTAAATACTGCATGGTACAAATGGGCCCGAATCCTATACCCACCTGTAATGTACATGCGATATCTTTTAAATACAGTACATCTTTCTCGTATACGAAACCATTTTCATAAATCATAGTAACCGTACACATATCTTGTGCATAAAAATAACATACACATAACCTGTGTATAAAATCATTCTCTCGATATATAACATTCGCATCAACTGGTGGCAATTATCATGTCCACATAATTCAATGGTGGCAATTATCATGTCCACATAATTCAATGGTGGCAATTATCATGTCCACATAATTCAATAATAATCCGCAGAACTTCTGTCTGCATAATAATTCATTCGAGGAATGTTTTGCTTGTGTCTATCTCGCCAAACACTTATAAAAGCATTTCATGTATTCGCAGTTTAAAATATATTTCAAAAGTATTTAATAAAGTAGTTGTAAAACAGTTATAAAGCAGCACATGTATTCTCAGTCCCAAAAATGTAAAGAGTAAAAGGGAATCAAATGAACTCACCCTACGATATTTTGTAGTAAAAATATGCATACGACTGAACTGAACAATGCAAGGTTGGCCTCGGGTTCACAAACCTATATTAAGTATATATATTAACATTTTTAATTGTAATCGAACAGATTTATATATGTTATAAATGTTATCTTAATAACTTATGTGTTTCATTAATATCTTAATTAAATATATTTATATTTATATAGAAAATCTTTATTTGACATATCAATAATGCTAATAATGAATAAAATAATACTAATAATAATAATTATAATGATATTAATAATGATTCTATAAATTATAATAATAATGATAGTTTGAATAATAATGATACTACTAATAATATTCTTAATGATAATACTAATACTAATGTTAATAATAATAATAATAATAATAATAATAATAATAATAATAATAATAATAATAATAATAATAATACTAATAGTAATATACATTTTGATAGAAATGATAATAATAATAATAATAACAATAATAATAATAGCAATCCTAAAAATATCAAAAGTAATAATAATCATATTAATAAAAGTAATAATAATAATATTATTAATAGTAATAATAATTAAGGAGTATAACCTTTGAAGAAAATAGCTCTTAAAGAAAATAGAACGCCACAGTCCGAGCTCGAACCCATGTCCTCTTGGTTAGCTAACACACGTCCAATCCACTCTTCCATTCCCATTTTCTGGTTTAAATTACACACTAAATATATTTAACTTATATAATCTCGTTTTCCCTCCTCCTTCATTTCAGCCCAACAGGAAAAGGAAATTCGGCCCACTAAGAACCTTAAATCGTAGCCAAATCAAGAAACACGGCCCAGCAATAAATTTTGTGGTTTTATGATCTGTGGCTTTTAATATGATGTGATGAATTGGGAATGGCAGAAAAAACATAAATAATAAAAACAAACGCATGCCCTAATCAATGTTTCATCATCATCGTCAATACAATGCATTCCCCTTCATCATATCATCGACTTCATGATCACGTCTTCATCATCTTTCGTTGTCACGATCATCAAAACATACACCATCAATCCTCACCGAATTATCATCGTAAAATCATAACAACATCATTATCAAACTTTGTGATCTTCATGATATTTGTAACATCATTATCGTTTACAAATGAAATAATAGCATCTGTAATACGTTTAGGTGATGTTGGGTCAACTAAATGGGGTCGTCGATAATGGACTAGTTACACAAGAATGGAAGTTGGGTTTAGTGGTCATTTAAACTTTGTAGTGGGTTTTGACATAATCAGGAACACACCACGTCTTCAGCAAAATAATATTCCTCCCATGTCCAAATCAAACCCGAAATCATTTCAATAATTCGGTGTTTTTAACTTATTGTATTGCAAAGTGGCACACACTATCATCGATCCATTATCACTCATTACCATCGAGAAATAAAAAAAAAGAAAAGGAAGACACCAAATAACCATATTGTATTGCAAAAGATGAATTCCCTTTTCCCCACCCACTTGTGTATGTCGACCCATCATCAAGGAATTTATAATCAAGGAGCAAAGAAAAAAAAATATACGCATTCTTTTATATCTCCTCTTTATAATTGACATCACCACCTCATTCTTGTCTCTTGTTTAAGTAATGAATCGAACAGAAAAATCACTGAAGCAATAGCAGTTGTAGCTGCTATTTTTCGATCAGAAGTGACAACAGGAATGAGAAGCTGTAGCATGGCATTAATACAAACAATGGCGGTGAGATTTATTTGGGTTTTCCTACTTTAAATAACCGAGAACAAAAATGGAGTTGATTGATGGTGAAGGGTGTTTGAATTCGAAACAAGAAATCAGAATTGAAGTGGTTATTGGTGATATAGGTCGAAGGTGGTGATTGTTTTATGGTTTGTACTTCGTGGAGGAAGCAAAAAAGTTTTCGGGCTTGAGATCGGTTACAATAGTGAGGGTGGTGATGATAAGAAGTGGTGGTTATCATAGTTGAGATGGCCGATTGGTTTGTAGAAGGCAAGGTGATGGTGTCGTGATTGGGTTTGCATGGTGTTTAGTTTTACATAAGAGAGGCAACTGGTTTGTGGTATTGAAGTGAGGTGTTCGGTACCAATAACAAAACGGATGTGTGGGTGATTATAGGGCTAGTAACAGTAGCAAGGTAATATGTTATTTAAGTGAGTTTTGTTTTATCTCTCTTTCTCTTTGTACACTCGAATAGAATTAGTGATTTTATAGCTAAATAGTTGATTATACATTGTCAGAATTTGTCCTCGATTGTTTTGTAGTGAAGAAGGTTGTCGACAAAGAATCTCGAACATAAGAAGAGTTCAAGAGGAAGAAATAGATAGAAAGATAAAGTTGAAGTCGATTGACAACTGATTTTGTTTGTATTGATAATTTGATATCAACGTATAACAAACTAGAGACAGGAAACAAAAATGAAGAAAGCTTGATGGTGATGTTAAACGTAATTGATCCTTTATGTGATTTTTTTTTATCTGTTTTGTTTGAGTAAAAGAATGAGTTGTAGTACCTATAGTCAATCACAATTGTTGTGTAGTGAATTGGGATGTGGACGTTTAACAATCTCTGACATTAAATTGACAGAATCAAAAGCTGAAGAAGAAAAAGAAATAAAAACAAAGTTGATGGTAGCTGCATTTTTATCTGTCTGTACAATTTACTTTTAATTAGTATTACTAATTCATAATTTTTCAATAACTATAATACTGTATTTAAAATGATAATAATAGAATCAATATCAAAATAATACTAATAATAATAATAATAATCTTAATAACTAAAAATCATATTTATAATAATAATATTAATATTACTAATATTAATAATGACATATCAAACTAAATATATTAAATTTTATATCTTTATTATATTAAATTAATAATATTCATAATTTTGATATTAATATTGTGATTTATTTTAATGATAATAATGAAAGTACTAATAACAATATTAATATAATTTAATAACTATATTTTAACTTGTAATTTCATATATTAATATTTCAATTTTAATTATGTAATATTATATAACATATATATCTATATATATATAATATCCTATATTGAATATATTTTAATATAACAATCACTGTGAATAGAAATTATACATATCACATATATTTATTTACAATTAATTGTTCGTGAATCGTCGGGAATAGTCAAAGGTTAACTGAATCCATGTTAACAGTTCAAAAAATTTGAGACTCAATATTACAAACTTTCCTTATCGTGTCGGAAACATATAAAGATTAAGTTTATATTTGGTCAGAAATTTCCGAGTCATCACATCGCTGGTTTGAACGAACAACAAGAAGATGGTTTATGGTTGTTGAGTGATCTTGCTCAAAAGAGAAATAAGAATAGAAACGAAAAAAAAAATGGTAGAAGGTGATGGTTATTCAATTAGATAGTGGGTTGAGTTGTTTTAATCTCTGCATGTATAGGTATATATTTATATTATATATGGAAAAGTTATTCCTTGTAAAAAGAAAAGGTCCACTTAATTGTAAAAGCAGACACTTATTATTACTCGTGATATTTATTTGGTTGTATGCTACCGACGCTCGGGTTATCTCGTTCTCTGTTGCTAATCAGTGGCGGATAAAAGTACACATAAAAATCCCAAAATTTTATATTAAGTTTCTCTAATTATTTCTGTCATTATGGTATAAAATTCGATCATTAATTTATTAAATAAAAATTACATCAACTGTCACTCTCAATTCCAGGTAAAATATAAAAAGTGTTCAAATTTAACAATTAGCTCATAAATACATTTTTAATAAGCCTATGATTCATATAACTCATTTTTGGATCACCGTTTATTTTAAAATTATATAAGTTTGAGTTTAACTTGCTTAATATCGTTCGACTGACAAACGAGTGCTATTATCATTTACTAAGTAAATTCAAAACCATATAAATATACATTTAACATACCTTATATATATATATATATATATATATATATATATATATATATATATATATATATATATATATATATATATTTATTTATTTATTTATTTTAATAATAATATCATATATTATTTTATTTACACAATTAATTAACTCTTATAATATTTTAATTTATAATATATATATATATATATATATATATATATGTATCTGTTTACAAATAGTGGTTCGTGAATCGTCGAAACTGGTCGTAGCTAAATGATTGTATGAGAATAGTTCAATATTTTTGAGACTTAACCTTATAGACTTTTCTTATCGTGTCAAAAATATTAAATCGTATCGAGAATTTGATTTAAAATTAGTCAAAAATTTTCGGGTCGTCACAGTACCTACCCGTTAAAGAAATTTCGTCCCGAAATTTGATCAAGATCGTCATGGCAAACAATAAGAATGTTTTCCTGACGAATATGAGTTGATAAACAGAGTTTTATTACTGTTGAGTAATATGGATAAGATAATTCGATCACTCGAATAGTACGAATGAAGCTATCACAAAATAGTGAAATGAGGAAAATAAGATTCGTCTTGACTTTTGACGTAGTCACGGTGAATTTCCAGAATTCAAGGAATTTAAAGATAATCTCTGAAATCTAGAAAAGATTTGATTCTTCGGTAATCAAGGAAATTATGGTCCTCTTTGATTAAATACGATAATCTGCCTCGATTGCTATGTCTGATATTTTACTATAAATTCATCTCTTTCGTTCCATTATTTTCACCATTCTTCTACTTCCTTCTACTTTGAAGCTTCATGCTTTTGTTTTCTCTTCCCGACTTTAAATGAAGCAAGTAATGGTCCAGAATTCGTAGGTATGGAGTTTCAAATGCACATAACTAGTGTGTTAAGAAATTGTAATAACACGATCTTGATTGGTTAAATTACCAGAAGTTACAGGAAAGATAGAAGTATCAAGAAAATATGTTCTTGATTTGTTTAGAGATTAGGTAAAATGTAAGAGTCGTGTAACATGGCACATGATGACGATATGTGTGATGACCCGTCCTAATCCACCTGGACGAATACATTATATTTGGTTACATGCGAGGTATTTGACCTCTATATGATACATTTTACAAACATTGCATTCGTTTTTAAAAGACAAACTTTCATTACATCGAAAGTTGACGGCATGCATACCATTTCATAATATATCCAACTATAATTGACCTAATAATAATCTTGATGAACTCAACGACTCGAATGCAACGTCTTTCGAAATATGCCATGAATGACTCCAAGTAATATCCTTAAAATGAGCAAATGCACAGCGGAAGATTTCTTTCATACCTGAGAATAAACATGCTTTAAAGTGTCAACCAAAAGGTTGGTGAGTTCATTAGTTTATCATAAATAATAATTTCCATTATTTTAATAGACCACAAGATTTTCATTTCCATTTCTCATAAACATAATCTCATATCACGCATTTCGCACGGCATAGAGATAAAAATCATTCATATGGTGAACGCTTGATAACCGAACTAACAGGATGCGTATAGAATATCCCCATCATTCCGGAACTCTCATCGGACATGATAATCAAAGTACTAAAGCATTCGTAACCCGAATGGGACATGTCAAGGTCCATAGATCTATCTTTAGGATTCGCGTCAATTAGGGGCCATTTCCCTAATTCTTAGGCTACCAAGCTAAAAAGGGGCATATTCGATTCGATAATCCAACCATAGAATGTAGTTTCGATTACTTGTGTCTATTTCGTAAAATATTTATAAAAACAGCGCATGTATTCTTAGTCCCAAAAATTTATTGCAAAAGCATTTAAAAAGGGAGCAAATGAAACTCACGATACGATATTTTGTAGTAAAAATATTCATACGACGGCATTGAACAAGTGCAAGGATGGCCTCGGATTCACGAACCTATATCAAGTATATATATATATATATATATATATATATATATATATATATATATATATATATATATATATATATACTAACACATATAATTGTAATCGAATGAATTTATATATTATTAGTGATCTACTTGTTATTTTAATAAATGATATGTTTCATTAATAACTTAATTAAAAGTATTTATTTTATATACTTTAAATAAATAAAAATGTTAATATAGTTTAGTTAAGTATATTTCCATATGACTAATAATTTTTTTTCTTTATTGTAGTAATGATAATAATATTAGTAGTAATATTGATAATAATAATAACAATATGATAAAAACAAATAAAATAATAATAATAATACTAGTAATAATAAAAATGATGATAATAATAATAATGTAATAATAATATTAATGTTAAAAATAATAATAATAGGGATAATAAAATAATAAGGATAGAAATAATGATAGTTCTAATAGTAATAATAATGATACTTAATAATAATAATAATAATATTAGTTTTAATATTTCAAAAATAATAATAGGTATTTGTCATAAACTTAATCATACTTTTTCTTAATAATCATAATCATATCATTAACCTATTTTAAATCATAAGCTTAATCCTTAAATTTACATTTAACCCTAACCTTAACATTTTAATAACAATAATCATAATAATACTAGTAATAATAATAATAATAATAATAATAATAATAATAATAATAATAATAATAATAATAACAATAATATTAATTATAAACTTAAAATCATGTTAATACTACTGATAATAATAATAATTCCTTTAATCATGACTTTTATTAAAATTATATTCATAATCAAATCTTTATATCTTCTTAATCATAATTGTCTCATAATTATATTAAATAACTGAATCATAATCTTCATATTATTATAATTATGATTATATCCAATTTATATTCATCAAGTTTTTAAATTAGTAATAATAACAATAATAATAATAATAAAAGGATAATAGAAATGCTACCTCAATGTAATAAGCTTTTAAAAATAAACGTCCCTGCCCGGGCTCGAACCCGCGACCTCTCGATTAACATAAACACCCCTTAAACACTACACTGTCTCAGCTTTTTTGAATTATTACAAACCCCATATAAATTTAGACCGTTACTTTTGTGTTCTATATTTTCCTCTTATTATCACATCGTCATTATCATTTATCAATCTCCTAAACTGAATCAATTAATAACAGAAATGAATTATACAAGTATCCCAAGGTAATTACGTACATCACCACTTGTATAATCAACATTATCATCATGTTATCCTAATCGTCATCTATACGACTTATGTTACTGTTCATCGTCTTCCCTCTTCATCGTCCTCATTTATGATTCCATTCACGGCATCAACTTCACGTAATCATCATAACATCCTAAACTCAACATCATCCTATGATCATCTCTCATCGTACAGCCATGAAACAGAAACCCAGCACTGTTCATCGTGATCTTCTTCCCTCATCACTTGGTTTAGTAACGGATCGAGAAGAAAAAAAATAAATAAAATATTCTTGGTTTCGTTTTGAAGCAGAAAATAAGAGTAGAAATAGCAGACCAGTCGACAATCAAAAGAATATAGCAGCAGTAACTGTATTCAAAAAATAAAGGAGCTGTTTGGTGGCAGTTTTGGAGTCTATTTCGAACATCAGAAACAGATTAGAGCAGCAGCAGTAATAAACGAGTTACAGAAGTGGTTTACGATGGTTGATGAATGATGGTTGTGGTGATAGTGAAGTTGTTGTTAACAATGGGTGTTCAACTAATTTATGTTGGTGTCGTGAATGTTTGTTGATGATGATTGGGGACATAGAAAACAAACAGCAGTAGCATCCACAATATAGCTGTAAACCGTAACCGTAATCATCCAAGTGGGTGTTATTCTTATCGTGGGATGGTGGTGGAGATGGTGAGGTGAACCGAAGGTTGTATGGGAGTGGTGATGGGTTTCGTGGTGATTGTAGGTGGTGGCGGGAATTGATGCTTGATGATGGTTTTAAAATGGTGGCGTGTGGCGAATTCAAGATGGTGATAAAGCTTTAAACCAATATATATATATATATATATATATATATATGACGGATGAAGTTGAGCAAGGTAGGTGGTGATGAGTTCAAATGCATATACTTACTGCATATATATATATATATATATATATATATATATATATATATATATATATATATATATATATATATATATATAATAAAATATAACATGTATATAGATATTGAATATATTATAGGATAATGGAGTGTAATAATATTCAACAAAGAAACAGTAATTACATGAATTTCAAGAATTTAATAGTGTCGAATAGTAATCCCCAATTATTCAATCGAGCGATTTGTTTATTTGTACCGACAGTTTTCACGGAATGCTATATCGCTCTCCGTTGTTAAATCAGTGGTGGATAAAAGTCTTCGGAAAATTCCCAATTAAATGTCTTTATTTATTTTGGTCATTATGGTATAGAATTCAGTCACTAACTATTAAATAAAAATTACATTAATTATTCACTCCCAACCCTAAGTAAAATATAAAAAGTTTTAAAAATTCAACAAATAGTTCCTAAATACATTTTTAAGAAGCCTAAAATTTATATTACTCATTTTTGGATCACCGTTTATTTTAGAATCACATAAGTTTGAATTTACTTACTTAATATCAATCGGGACAACAAATGAGTATTACAATCATTTAATATTTTTTTATATACATTATTTATATATATATAGATATATTTTAAATAATAATTATTACTACTATAATACTCTATTTTTATTTTATTTTACAGAATTAAATTTTAATAGCACTAACATATAATATTTCAAATTATATTTTCAATTACCATATATATATATATATATATATATATATATATATATATATATATATATATATATATATACACACACATATCTATTTACAATTAATGGTTCGTGAATCGTCGAAACTGGTCGAAGGTAATTGAATACATGAACATAGTTCCAAAATTTTCGAGATCCAATATTACAGACTTTGCTTATCATGTCGGAAACATATAAAGATTAAGTTTAAATTTGATCAGAAATTTCTGGGTCATCACAGTACCTACCCGTTAAAGAAATTTCGTCCCAAAATTTGAGTGAGGTGGTCATGGCTAACAATAAAAATGTTTTCATGACGAATATGAGTTGATAAAATAGAGTTTTATCATCATTGAGTAATATGGATGAAATGATTTAATTACTCAAAGCGTACGAGTGAAGCTATCACAAAAGAGTGAAATGTGGAAATATAGATTTGCCATAACTTTTGACGTATTCAAGATTGAATTCCGAAATTCAAGGAATTTAAAGAAAATCTTCGAAATCTAAAAGATTTGATTCTTCGTGAATTAAGATCTCTATAATTAAATTCGGTGATCTGCCTCGATTACTCTGTCTGATATTTCTATTATAAATTAAACTTTTTTCGTTCCATTATTTTCACCAATCCTATAATCTCTTTCTTAGTTCATACATCCAAAAGATTGTGAAAGTGCTTAATTCCGTTCTAATCCTTGATATTTTCCTAATTATCATTTATGTCATCCTTCTTTTCAATCTTCCACCAGAAAAATCTGTTTACTTCTACTATTACCTTGAGGTGATACTATTCTTAATTCTACCGTGTCTTTATATTGCTATTCGTATTAATATCCACGGTTTGTAACCTCTGTGTTGTTATTGGGCTTTATATTTTCTCTTTTATTTTGGAGCTCTTTGCCTTTTTATTCTCTTCTTGACCTCTAGTAAAGCGAGTAATGGTCCAGAATTCGTAAGTATGGAGTTTCAAATGAACATCATGTTCTAAACAAGAAAGAATGTATTAGCACGATTTGATTTGTCAAATTACCAGAATATTCGAAAAAGACCGAATCATCAAGAAAATATTTTTTTGATATTTTTGAGGTTAAATAGAATACAAGAGTCGTGTAACATGGCACATGATGACGGTATGATCTGTGAATCATCATGTTCCATTAGAAACTCAGCATGACTTACTGTACTATAATCACGTTGATCAAGTGTCATTATATTATACTAATTCATGCATCAATTTCTTTACATTTCTCCAGAATTCATTCATAAATTAAACTTAAATTTTACAGAAGTTTCCAATATAATGAAACACAGGAAGCACGAAAAGGTATATAATTTCGGACGAGAATATTTATGAAAATACCATTTCATAATATGTCCAACTATAATGGACTTAATAATAATCTTGATGAACTCAACGACTCGAATGCAACGTCTTTTGAAATATGTCATGAATGACTCCAAGTAATATCTTTAAAATGAGCAAGTGCACAACCGAAGATTTCTTTCATACCTGAGAATAAACATGTTTTCAAGTGTCAACCAAAAGGTTGGTGAGTTCATAGGTTTATCATAATCAATCATTTCCATAATTTTAATAGACCACAAGATTTCATTTAATCAATAATCATACACTCGTAAGTGTTTAAAATTCATTCATATGGATTGAACACCTGGTAACCGACATTAACAAAATACATCTAGAATATCCCCAAACATATAAACATCGAAGTACTAAAGTAGTTCAAATTCTCTGATTGGGGCTTGTCAAGGCCCATAGATCTATCTTTAGGATTCGCGTCAATTGGTGGCAATTATAATAAAACCCAATTCTTAGGCTACCAAGTTCAACAAGGGTGATATCCGGTATAACAATTCAACCATAGAATGTAGTTTTTAATTACTTGTGTCTATTTCGTCAAACATTTATAAAAGCGCATGTATTCTCAGTCCCAAAAATATATATTGCAAAAACATTTAAAAAGGGAGCAAATGAAACTCACAATATGATATTTTGTAGTAAAAATATGCATACGACTGAACTGAACAATGCAAGTTTGGCCTCGGATTCACGAACCTATATCAGTTATATATATTAAAACATATAATAACATTTAAACAAGATTATATATTAATATTATATTAATAAATAATTAATCATATCTATTTTGTATATTTTAAATAAATACTTAATATTTATATATTAGATTCATATTAAAGTATTTAATATAATGTTTGTCATTTATGATAACTATTATATATTAACGCTCAAAAAAATCATATAATGTATTAAAGTTAATTCTTATATGTATATGATTATTTTAAAAATATATATTATATGTAATCTAATTAATATTTTATAATAATAAATAATAACATTTTATAAAAAAAATTAGTATGTAATATTACTATAGTTATGATATATATAATAAATATATTTTTATATAAAAAAATCATTTGTTTGTTAAAATAGTAGTTATAATAATACTAAAATAATGATAATAATAATATTATTAATAATTCATTTTTAAATTGTAACATAATTATTTTCATACTAATATTTGTATTTATAATCTTTTTATATGTAATCATAATAATAATGTTAATAATAATAAAAATAATAATTATGATAATGATAATAATACATGTATTAATAATAATAATAATAATAATAATAATAATAATAATAATAATTAATAATAATAATAATAATAATAATAATAATAATAATAATAATAATAATAATAATAATAAATTGTTATACCATCATGATCATCTTCATCATCGGGTCATCATCATCATCTTAAACATGACCGTACATCATCACTATCATTCACATCATCCCATCGTTACATTTCCATTTACCCTCACCATCACCAAATCATTCACAGTTTCATTATCTCATTTCCCTCATTAATATAAACACCATCATCAAAATCATTTCCCTACTTCATCACCATCACGATTGCCATAAATCTTAACATCTTAACCGCCATCATCGAATAATAACAACAAAAGGAACACTCGAAATGTAACAGATGATAATATTGATCGAATAATTAGAAAGGTTGTATTGTTTGTTCCATTAGTAGGAAACTCAAATGGGTTCTGCATAACTAAGCAGCCCATTTAGATTAACAGCCCGATTAACATTAACAGCCCAATTTAGATTAACAACCCAATTTAGATTAACAGCCCAATTAACATTGCTCCTATAGCCCGATTATTATGATGTATTCTCGTCATCATTCATCATTCTTGGTTGTGTGATTGTTTCAACCGTGAATAAAACAGACGCAGCCATAACCATCTCATCTTTATATCTCCGCTGAACGAATAAAAAAAGAAGTGCACCAACATAGGCTGCTATTGTAGCTGACTTCGAGAAAAATATATAATAACGGTAGTTACTGTGGTGATTTGTAGTGGTTGTGGGGTCTTCAGTGGTGAACAAAAACGTAATAGCAGTAGCATAACAGTAGCAAATGACAGTTGTAGATCAGCGAAGAACAAATAAAAATATGGTGGTGGTGTAACGATGGTTGTAGTAATTTTCTTCCGCTGAAACCGTAACAGAATTACAGAAGCAGTGGTGATGATTGGTTTAGAGGTGATGGTGGTTGTGTGATAGAACAAAGATGGTGTGGTCAAGAATAGAAGAGAGAGAAGGAAGAGAGGGAGAGAGGTGGAGGTTATGGTGGTCAACGTGGTTGTAGTGGTGGTCAGTGGCTTGTGTGGAGATCGTGGAGGTGATGATTAGGGTGGTAAGGTGGTCGTAGTTCACGGTGGTTCAAGGTTGTGGCGGGAAGTGGTGGTTGCCGGACGGTGAACTAACTAACATAATACTCTCTTTGATGCTCTAAACGTCTCCATGCTCTTTCACGGTTCGGGTCAACATCAGATGGGCGGGCTATCGAGTGTGCCTATTTAGCATGCCGTCTCAACTCTCTAAAACTCTCGGAAGCAAACATGATTCGTGAGAACGACTTCGCGATTTCAAATTTAGATACTGTCTAGCTTCTTGCACATGTTGACATAATAATGGAATAGCAGTGATTATATGATCATGATGGTGATGGTTTCGCTGGTTTGAATGAACAACAAGAAGATGGTTTATGGTTGTTGAGTGATCTTGCTCAAAAGAGAAATAAGAATAAAAATGAAAAAAAGGGTAGAAGGTGATGGTTATTCAATTAGATAGTGGGTTGAGTTGTTTTAATCTCTACATGTATAGGTATATATCTATATTATATATGGAAAAGTTATTCCTTGTAAAAAGAAAAGGTTCACTTAATTGTAAAAGCAGACACTTATTATTACTCGTGATATTCATTTGGTTGTATGCTACCGACGCTCGGGTTATCTCGTTCTCTGTTGCTAATCAGTGGCGGATAAAAGTACACATAAAAATCCCAAAATTTTATATTAAGTTTCTCTTATTATTTCAGTCATTATGGTATAAAATTCGATAGTTAATTTATTAAATAAAAATTACATCAACTGTCCCTCTCAATTCCAGGTAAAATATAAAAAGTGTTCAAATTTAACAATTAGCTCATAAATACATTTTTAATAAGTCTATGATTCATATAACTCATTTTCGGATCACCATTTATTTTAAAATTATATAAGTTTGAGTTTAACGTGCTTAATATCGTTCGACTGACAAACGAGTGCTATTATCGTTTACTAAATAAATTCGAAACCATATAAATATACATTCAATATACCTTACATATATATAGATTTATTTTAATAATAATATCATATATTATTTTATTTACACAATTAATTAACTCTTATAATATTTTAATTTATAATAATTAATATATATATATATATATATATATATCTATTTACAAGTAGTGGTTCGTGAATCGTCGAAACTGGTCGTAGCTAAATGATTGTATGAGAATAGTACAATATTTTTGAGACTTAACCTTACAGACTTTTCTTACTGTGTCAAAAATATTAAATCGTATCGAGAATTTGATTTAAAATTAGTCGAAATTTTTCAGGTCGTCACATTAGACGAGTGGGAAAAGGGTTCAGAAAAACATCTGAACTAGGAAAGATAAATTTTCCAAATCGGTACAGCGAATAGCAGACATGTAGCAAGAACGTAATCAGGAATAATAACTACAGTAGCCTAGATCGTCTACAGCAGTACATATCATAACAGTATCAAACATAAGTAACATGCAATCAAAAGCAGATAGTAGCATGCAGTAGCGAGAATAAGCAATAGCATACAACAAGTTCATATGGCAGTAAAATTAAGCAGTAGCATGCAGCAGGTTCATATAGCAGTAATGGTAAGCAGTAGCATGCAGCAGTTTCGCAGAAATAAGTAAACGAGTAAGTTGTAGATTAGTCCTATTAGCGAATCATACTCAACTCAGTCAAGACTCAATAATGCAACCTAATTTCCTACAACCAATGCTCTGATACCAAATGTGACGCCCCGTACAAAATCTTTGTGTACGGATCATCAACAACAGGATCATTACAAGGTCAAACATTATATGCTGTTTAAAAATCAGTTTTGCATTCGTGAAAAGATAACGTCAAAAGTTTTACAAAAGATAACGTGCTTCTACGAACAGAAAGCATAAACATAAGTATGTGACACAAAGGTCATTACAAAGCCATTGTTCAATAATAACCTAAGTGGTGAATGTAAGATAAAGGTTCCATGCTTGAGACATCTCTAAACAATGCGGCAGAAGTCTAATATAGCAAGTCTAACAGCAAGTCTAACAGTGGAAGCAACAACGTCTAAGCACCTGAGAAATACATGCTTAAAAAGTCAACACGAATGTTGGTGAGCTATAGTTTTTTGTATTCAGTAATGTAATGTAGACCACGAGATTTCAGTGCTTCAACCAGCGTTTCAAATCAGTATTTCAAATCAGTATGATAAAGTATATGCTTATCCGTGGGCACCCGGTAACTAACTTAACGTAAAATAAATATCACCCCCTAAAAGTACACTTGGCGAGTGCGTATGTTCTCAAAGTATTAAACACCCGTTAAATGCTAGCGCGACTAGCCCGAGTGGGGATGTCAAACCCTATGGATCCATATCTGATATTCGCATTCACCTGTTCAAAAACCAATGATTAAACGTTATCGTGCTAAGGGGAATCTTTATGCCGTTATATCACCCACACATATATAAAGTTTAAGTACTCGTGTCAAGTAAGTAAAACATAAAAAGCGCATGTATTCTTAGTTCCAAAAATAGTTAAAGTAAAAAGGGAAGCTATAACTCACTGTGATAAATGCGGTAAAAGTCGGTACGGAAAGTATGCAAGTAGTAAGTCGGTACAAAAGGTCCTCAACCTAAGTAAAAGGTTACTAGGTCAGTATATTGTCCCCAAAAGTTTAAAAGTGAATAAATTAAGTCTTAAGTATCATCATCGTCATCATCATTCGTAAAAGATAAAGTAAGTTTTCAACAGGAATAGAGATCGAAACAATGGCTAACTTCGGACAGCTGCTATGACCTCAATACAAAACAAAAAGATACGTGGTCAGTAGCCAAGGCTCTGTATGTGAGTCCTATAACCGCTGTCCAATTTTCAGATCCTAACTCGATGTCGTTTGACCGTGGCGACGGTTCAAGCACGAGTGGGTCAGAATTTTCAGCACGTCGCTACAAAGGCGTAGTGACTTTCGGAAGGTTATAAATCCTAAAGTATATCGGATAAACGAAAAGTCATCTACTCGAAACGAACTATCTGAAAATCAACTTTTCAGAAGTCCCAGGTGTCTGATCAGACCCCGAAAAACAGAAAACAAGTGCTCCGGTGGGTTTCTTGGTGCTTGATGCTCATCACGGTTCTCATCCTTGATGCGTGTAAGCTTCAAGTGTACAACTCTTTGATGTTTTATCATCACTTTGACCAAGTTTCAATCATAAACACACAACTAAGAGTAAAAGTTAACATTCTACAAGTTTTGAACATCAAGGTTGTCTCTTTATTGTATAATCGCAATAAAGCTTCAACCTTTGTCCTTTTGATGCAAGTTTATGGATCTTCATCATATGAGATGATGAAGACTTAATTTTTATCACCATAAAAATCATAAAAAGATTCCAAGTAAGTGAGATCTACAATAATAACTTAGATCTCAAGTGTTAGGAAACCCTAAGCTAGAAAGCTTGGATCTTTACAAGATTAATGAGACCATAAGCTAGAAAGCTAAGATCTAGTAAAAGTAACGAGATCATAAACTTAAAAAGCTTAGATCTAAACAAAATAATGAAACCCTAAGCTAGAAAGCTTGGATCTTTAATGTTCTTGAAGATCCTTAAAGCAAAAAAGCTAGATCTACAAGTTATATGAAGATCATAAACGCAAGTTTTGATCTTTTAACAAAATAAAGTGATCTTAAGCTTCAAAACTTAGATCCAACAAAGTGATGATGATTCAAAGCTAAAAAGCTTGAATCTTTCATGTTCTTGAAGGATTCAAATTAAAGTTTGAATCTTCAAGATATAACAAGATCAAGAAGCTAAAAAGCCTGATCTTATAAAGATGATGATGATGTCGTGTGAAAGAAGAAGAGAAGAAGAAGAAGAAAATTTAAAACTTACAATTTTTAGAGTGAGAAAGACTAGAGAGAGAATTAGAGAGCAAGTGTGTGTAAAATGTGAATAAGATCAAGTGTGAAATGGAAGGAAATAGCTTGGTATTTATAGTGGTGGTGAGGGGTGGTGGCCGTGGGTTTTGGGGGGGACAAGGGGGACACCTTTTTGCTTTTTGGTTAGTGTTGGTCTAAAGGTGGTGCTTATTGTTAGGATCCCATGCAACATTTGTGATAATGGTGAACAAAAATGCTAGTATGTTGGCTTAACTTAGTAGGTTTTTGTCTTACATTTATATGGGTCATAAACTTATTAAAGTTGGGCTAATTAAATAGTCTATTAGCTAGAGTAGGATGGGCTTGAGTCCAATAAGGTAGAAAGTTCAACAAGACTAACTAGTGTGCATTAGTAAATTTCTAAGCGTAATTAAGCAACCAATAAGCCAAGTAATTGTCATTAGAAAATAACAATTAGTATTACGTAGTCATAATATTCCAATTATGACAAAAGTTAAACGTGTACCTGTTGGTCCCTTGATTAATAATAGGAGTATTGTAGAGGGGGGTGAATACAATTTCTCTTTAATTAACTTAACAGTTAAACACAATTTAGTATTCAAGCAAGTAAATTAAATAGATTCAAAGGTAATTTTCAACGGTTATTCTTTATTGATAAAATCACAAAGAATTACAACTATCCTTGGCGGAATGATAGTTGGTTGATACAGATTTACCTAGATTATAGCTATGAGGATAAACTTAAAGCTATTACATGTTTTGGACTCTAAATAATAAAACCCACACCACTAGTTGTTACAATAGTGGATACAATAATTTATAGTAGTTCTTTTATCCGTGTAATTGTTCCATTGTCCATTGGTACATAGGATGTCTGTACTTGTGGGAACAACTGCATCAGAGAGCGTGCTCTCCTCTTTCCTCTTTGGTAGCTATTTGTAGGAACACCCCAATTCGATTTGGCACCACTATTTATTTAAACAAATAGAATGTTGTGTTCCTTAGGCATTGACAAAGTATAGCACATGTCTGCACATGCATTAAACTTCTGCATTCCCACATGGTCTTGTAAGGTCACTTGTCAACCGCAGACGCGTGTCATTTTCTGTTCAACTTTGTCTTTGACTTCTGTTGAATAGTACAATTGATGTAGACCACTCAGGAAACTACTATGATTGTAATGGAGCATAGATGTCTTGTGTAGTAAGCTGCATTCCAGCTATGCTGGTTCTTCATTGCTGAGCCACTTGATATTATTGAATTGCTGAGTATACATCTTATGCTGATTGAAGAACACTGTCTACCATGTACTGGTAGACTAAGCAACAAACTAAACACTCGACACAGAAATATCTATTGTCTATACATAAACGAACTTGTACTGGCTGCACATAACATTTTAGTGCAAATAAATTACAGTTTTGTCATAATTAAATCCTTAATTATTTTGGGGACTCAACAATCTCCCCCTATTTGATGATGACAAAACCTATGACATTAAGAGAAAACACTAAAGCCAGCACTAAGGGACCTAATAAAAATAGGCAGTAAATTTGTCCCTTTTAAGTTTATTTTGGGATCTTATGCTGAGTTATCTATATCTTATAACTTTATATGATTTTGAAGATAAACTCATTTCATTTTCATTACAACAGAGTATATACAATAATTACAAAACATCATAATGAAATATGAAATAATCAAAAGATACAAATTGAGCACTAGAAGGCTATCTGTCTTTATCTTTGTCTTTTTCTTGTTCATCTTCAGATAGCTCTTCTTCTTTAACTTTGAGGGCTGCCAAGGCTTCAGGAAACAAGTAAGGCACTTCAGCAGGGTCGAATACTGGAATCTGAGGAGGTAGAATGATGAGATCTCTTCTGTGTGGGCCTTCACTAGTAGATTTCTTACTTTTAGGCTTTTAAGAGAGAACTTATTCTACATTCACTACTGGTGCATTCCCATACTTTACTGCTTTGTTGAAGAGCTCTTGAAGTTCAGGTTTCAGTGTATCTTTGATACCACTTTTACCTTTACCAATAAAGTACTGCAGTATCTCCATCCATTCACTGAACCCTAAGGTTTTCAGTTCAGTGTAGTCAATTCTTTCTTGAACATTACCTTCTCTGCGGACAGAGAAAGCCCTTTTTGTGCCTTTGTGCACCTTAATGATCTTGCTTGGATTTGATCTTCCGGTTAACACATCACCATATATGCTCCTATAGTAATGATCAGATAATTCTATTGTTCGTTTAGTTTCTATAGGAGCATCAGCAGGTGCTTTCTCAGCAGCTTCCAGTTCATCGAATGCCTTGTCTTGTTCTTTAACAATAGCTTTGGCTAGCTTGAGGGACTCAGCCTCTTGCTTTCTATCAGCAGCCAACTTAGCTTCTTCTTCCTGAAGCCTCAGCCTCTCAGCATATTCAGCATCAGCATCCTCCCTTCTTTTTCTTTCAACTTGTAGACCCAAAAGATAGTCATTGGCAGTAATGTTCAGGAATTTTGTTGTTTCAATCATTTGTCTGCCCTCAACAGTTTTAAGGGCATCACGATATTGCCTTAGATCCATATCCAGTCACCGAGCCTCATGAAATTGAGCTTTCTCTTCATCAGTATGTAGCCTTTGACCAATGTTATTTAGATACACGCCAATTTCAATGCCATAAGTCAAGGCAGTGATATAGAATGGCTGATCAAGTGGATGATGCAGCAATCTAACTTGGCGTATCCTTTCAGAAATAGCTGCTTGTCTTTGCTCAAGCAATTCAGGTACAGTGATCTCTAGCCTGTAAGCCTCTCTTTCATCTTGATTCATCCTTCTTAGATCTGGCTCACCTCGTGCAACTGAATCATCTTCCCAAGTTGTGTGTTTATCATGACGTTTTAGGGAAGATGGAGGATACATGATTGATTCTGCTATGCCAGAAGAACTTACATAGTACTGATTAATTCGTTCATCCTGTGTTCTGTCAAAATAAGCAAGAGTCCGGGCAGAGATAGGCAATTGAACAAATAGGTGATCTCCTCTGCCCCAGACTGTGAAGTCAGCAGGATTAACAGTATTAGCATCGTGTTTAGCACCTAGCTCAGCCACCTTGACTGGGTCTTCATCACTTGTTACACCCAGCCGCACACTTCTGGCTGGGTCTTCAATCACAGTACTCCTTACTGTGTCTTCGGTACCAGCTGACTAATTAGTATCAGCTGGCACAACTACCACAATATCTTCATCAGCTGCCTCAAATAAGGGTCCTTTTCTTAAGGGCTGATTGTCCCTAGATGGGTTCAGCTAATGGTTCTTGTGTTGATAGTGATTCTTGTGGAGGCAGATAGGGAACAATTGCTAAGTGCTCCCCCTCAGCTGATTCATCCTCATCAAGGTTGATGATGTCTGCTGGCTGTTGATGTGCAGCTGGTTAAGAGTATTGGCTGGTTTCTAACATTGCATCTAGCCATTTCATGAAAACATCATCTCTAACCCCTCCTGACTCAGTAGAAGCTAAGTAATCTTTCATCTCTTCAGGAGTCATCTTCTTAATTCTGTCTGCTCGCTTAGTATACAACTTTACTTTCTTTCTATCATATTTCACCATGAACTTAGCATTTCTTTTCAAGGCAGCCCTTTTGTGTTCAGCAATGCTGAGAAGTTCATCATGAATTTCACGCTTTTCAGGATCGAGGGATCGTACATGCTCAATTTTATGTCGTTTCAGAGCAGCATATGCCTCAAATTTAGCGTTGAAAGCAGTATCTAGTTCTTGCTATCTCTTCTGATGCCTCTCTAGTTTTCTTTTCATTTTTCGTTCAATAGTTTGAGAGATAATAAAAGATTCAGCTAAAGCCAGTTCAGACACATCACTAGGCTTACTGCCAGAACCAATATCATCTACAGATGTGGCAGACACACTGGGTTGAGATTCACCAGCTACCTGGACACCTGCTTCAGTATGAGCGTTACTGGGCTTAGTGCCAGAACCTTGACCAGTACCATCACCACCATCATCACCATCCCTCCTTTGCTGTTTTGGAACCTTTTCATGCTCATGCACCCCCTCAGATTGTTTTCTCTTTTTAGACTTCTTTTTAGACTTCTTCTCCCCCTTTTTGTCATCAGCAGGGGCAGAAGGATGAGCAGGGGATACCTGTGAATCAAGGTCACTATCTGATTAAGGAACTAAATAGGCAAAGTTGTTCCAGCCAGCATCAGCAGGAGATAGATGGGCACCAGGATCTACACCATATTGCCTGAGACATAGGTTTGAAGTTCTGACTTCATTCCTTGCAACACCCATGGCCATTTGATCAATAGTGGCCCTAACATCAGCTTGTAGGGCAGCCATTCGTTGCATAGTCTCCACCATTTGAACATAAGCAGAGGCAGGAACCATTGAGGCCATTTGCTGTTCCTGCAAATCCAATCTCTCTTCTAAAACCCTATTATCCTCATTTAGAAAGAGAATCCTTCTATTAGTAGCATCAAGTTTAGCTTGAAGACGGGCAATATGATCAGTGTATTCATTGTGAGAGATGATTCGCCTTTTTAGTCCTCCTCTTCTTCATGGTGTTGGACAATGGCATCCATCGCAAGATCAGCAAAAGCACATACTTGTTTGAGCTGGGCTTCAATAGTGGAAGTTGTAACATCCCCAGCTCTGCATATGGCTTTAGTCATTCGATCAACAAGAGTAGTGCAGATGGTTCTTTATAGATTTGGTGTGATTCTGGCTACTGTACGATAAACAGCCAGTATAGAAATAGCAGCCACCTCAGTAGGATCAAAACTACTGGTTGAGGGGCGATCACTAGCAGCAACAATAGGATTACCTCCGTGGGTTGGCGAAGGTGGAAGGTCAGAATCTGACTCATCACCATGATCACCATCATTTTTACCTTCACCCAAAGGTTTAGAACCACTGATATCCTTGTCAGCATCATTATCAGCATCATCGGTGAGATCCACTAGTGTGTTTTTGGAACCAGTCACATTATCAGTCACATTATCATGAGTGACTGGCTCGCCCTTACCGGCACCTTTATCAGCATCACCATCAGATGAAGAAGATGATAAGGAAGAAGCTGAAGAATCAGAAGGTACTGGCGAATTAGGGACATTCTACATCACACACTTCTTAGTGACATGATCTATGATGAACTTGAGAGGCCTCCAAGTACCAGGCCATGGAGAAGCAGCTGGAGCCATACTAAAGTAATGGTTGTATGGCTGCTCAATGATTTGTTGTAGGGTGGCCAGCCTCTCATATACTTCTTCTCTTACTGGTCGATCAAGCTGAGATAATAGTTCAACCAGCTCTTCCCTTGGTAGCTTGCTGGCTGAGATTAAAGCACTTTGAGGATCAATAGTCAGCTGATCCACCAGCATGGCAATCTTGGGAGCAATAGAGGCTCCCCTATAGATGAAGTTAGGTACAACTTCATCAGGATCTGGTACCTAACATGAAATGTCCCGTTCTTATTGATTAAAAACGTTCCATATTAATTGATTTCATTGCGAGGTTTTGACCTCTATATGAGACGTTTTTCAAAGACTGCATTCATTTTAAAACAAACCATAACCTTTATTTCATCAATAAAGTTTTAAAAAGCTTTACGTAGATTATCAAATAATGATAATCTAAAATATCCTGTTTACACACGACCATTACATAATGGTTTACAATACAAATATGTTACAACAAAATAAGTTTCTTGAATGTAGTTTTTACACAATATCATACAAGCATGGACTCCAAATCTCTTCCTTATTTAAGTATGCAACAGCGGAAGCTCTTAATAATCACCTGAGAATAAACATGCTTAAAACGTCAACAAAAATGTTGGTGAGTTATAGGTTTAACCTATATATATCAAATCATAATAATAGACCACAAGATTTCATATTTCAATACACATCCCATACATAGAGATAAAAATCATTCATATGGTGAACACCTGGTAACCGACATTAACAAGATGCATATATAAGAATATCCCCATCATTCCGGGACACCCTTCGGATATGATATAAATTTCGAAGTACTAAAGCATCCGGTACTTTGGATGGGGTTTGTTAGGCCCAATAGATCTATCTTTAGGATTCGCGTCAATTAGGGTGTCTGTTCCCTAATTCTTAGATTACCAGACTTAATAAAAAGGGGCATATTCGATTTCGATAATTCAACCATAGAATGTAGTTTCACGTACTTGTGTGTCTTTTGTAAATCATTTATAAAACCTGCATGTATTCTCATCCCAAAAATATTAGATTTTAAAAGTGGGACTATAACTCACTTTCACAGATTTTTACTTCGTCGGGAAGTAAGACTTGGCCACTGGTTGATTCACGAACCTATAACAATATATACATATATTTCAAAGTATGTTCAAAATATATTTACAACACTTTTAATATATTTTGATGTTTTAAGTTTATTAAGTCAGCTGTCCTCGTTAGTAACCTACAACTAGTTGTCCACAGTTAGATGTACCGAAATAAATCGATAAATATTATCTTGAATCAATCCACGACCCAGTGTATACGTATCTCAGTATTGATCACAACTCAAACTATATATATTTTGGAATCAACCTCAACCCTGTATAGCTAACTCCAACATTCACATATAGAGTGTCTATGGTTGTTCCGAAATATATATAGATGTGTCGACATGATATGTCGAAACATTGTATACGTGTCTATGGTATCTCAAGATTACATAATATACAATACAAGTTGATTAAGTTATGGTTGGAATAGATTTGTTACCAATTTTCACGTAGCTAAAATGAGAAAAATTATCCAATCTTGTTTTACCCATAACTTCTTCATTTTAAATCCGTTTTGAGTGAATCAAATTGCTATGGTTTCATATTGAACTCTATTTTATGAATCTAAACAGAAAAAGTATAGGTTTATAGTCGGAAAAATAAGTTACAAGTCATTTTTGTAAAGGTAGTCATATCAGTCGAAAGAACGACGTCTAGATGACCATTTTAGAAAACATACTTCCACTTTGAGTTTAACCATAATTTTTGGATATAGTTTCATGTTCATAATAACAATCATTTTCTCAGAATAACAACTTTTAAATCAAAGTTTATCATAGTTTTTAATTAACTAACCCAAAACAGCCCGCGGTGTTACTACGACGGCGTAAATCCGGTTTTACGGTGTTTTTCGTGTTTCCAGGTTTTAAATCATTAAGTTAGCATATCATATAGATATAGAACATGTGTTTAGTTGATTTTAAAAGTCAAGTTAGAAGGATTAACTTTTGTTTGCGAACAAGTTTAGAATTAACTAAACTATGTTCTAGTGATTACAAGTTTAAACCTTCGAATAAGATAGCTTTATATGTATGAATCGAATGATGTTATGAACATAATTACTACCTTAAGTTCCTTGGATAAACCTACTGGAAAAGAGAAAAATGGATCTAGCTTCAATGGATCCTTGGATGGCTCGAAGTTCTTGAAGCAGAATCATGACACGAAAACAAGTTCAAGTAAGATCATCACTTGAAATAAGATTGTTATAGTTATAGAAATTGAACCAAAGTTTGAATATGATTATTACCTTGTATTAGAATGATAACCTACTGTAAGAAACAAAGATTTCTTGAGGTTGGATGATCACCTTACAAGATTGGAAGTGAGCTAGCAAACTTGAAAGTATTCTTGATTTTATGTAACTAGAACTTGTAGAATATATGAAGAACACTTAGAACTTGAAGATAGAACTTGAGAGAGATCAATTAGATGAAGAAAATTGAAGAATGAAAGTGTTTGTAGGTATTTTTGGTCGTTGGTGTATGGATTAGATATAAAGGATATGTAATTTTGTTTTCATGTAAATAAGTCATGAATGATTACTCATATTTTTGTAATTTTATGAGATATTTCATGCTAGTTGCCAAATGATGGTTCCCACATATGTTAGGTGACTCACATGGGCTGCTAAGAGCTGATCATTGGAGTGTATATACCAATAGTACATACATCTAAAAGCTGTGTATTGTACGAGTACGAATACTGGTGCATACGAGTAGAATTGTTGATGAAACTGAACGAGGATGTAATTGTAAGCATTTTTGTTAAGTAGAAGTATTTTGATAAGTGTATTGAAGTCTTTCAAAAGTGTATAAATACATATTAAAACACTACATGTATATACATTTTAACTGAGTCGTTAAGTCATCGTTAGTCGTTACATGTAAGTGTTGTTTTGAAACCTTTAGGTTAACGATCTTGTTAAATGTTGTTAACCCAATGTTTATAATATCAAATGAGATTTTAAATTATTATATTATCATGATATTATCATGTATGAATATCTCTTAATATGATATATATACATTAAATGTCTTTACAACGATAATCATTACATATATGTCTCGTTTAAAAATCATTAAGTTAGTAGTCTTGTTTTTACATATGTAGTTCATTGTTAATATACTTAATGATATGTTTACTTATCATAGTATCATGTTAACTATATATATATCCATATATATGTCATCATATAGTTTTTACAAGTTTTAACGTTCGTGAATCACCGGTCAACTTGGGTGGTCAATTGTCTATATGAAACATATTTCAATTAATCAAGTCTTAAAAAGTTTGATTGCTTAACATGTTGGAAACATTTAATCATGTAAATATCAATATCAATTAATATATATAAACATGGAAAAGTTCGGGTCACTACAGTACCTACCCGTTAAATAAATTTCGTCCCGAAATTTTAAGCTGTTGAAGGTGTTGACGAATCTTCTGGAAATAGATGCGGGTATTTCTTCTTCATCTGATCTTCACGCTCCCAGGTGAACTCTGGTCCTCTACGAGCATTCCATCGAACCTTAACAATTGGTATCTTGTTTTGCTTAAGTCTTTTAACCTCACGATCCATTATTTCGACGGGTTCTTCGATGAATTGAAGTTTTTCGTTGATTTGGATTTCATCTAACGGAATAGTGAGATCTTCTTTAGCAAAACATTTCTTCAAATTCGAGACGTGGAAAGTGTTATGTACAGCCGCGAGTTGTTGAGGTAACTCAAGTCGGTAAGCTACTGGTCCGTCACGATCAATAATCTTGAATGGTCCAATATACCTTGGATTTAATTTCCCTCGTTTACCAAATCGAACAACGCCTTTCCAAGGTGCAACTTTAAGCATGACCATCTCTCCAATTTCAAATTCTATATCTTTTCTTTTAATGTCAGTGTAACGACCCGCACTTTTTCGATCATACTATACTTATAAGATTAATATTTACATAAATTAAACCTTGCCAACATGATAAGCAATCCAAATTGTCGAGACTTATATTTCCGAAAAGAGTTTTACACAACGTTTGACCGTCTAGTTTGACCGATGATATCACGAACTATACAATATATGATAATTATACGTTTGTGTATATAAATGTATATATACATATTTAACATGATTAATAAATGTTTTAATATCTCATTTTGTATTAATAACAACAAGTTATATGTGTATTTTGAAACTACTAACTTAAGTTTTCAAAACGATAACTATACGTAACGTTATTTGACATAAATACTTAAGACTTATAATGTTATACATATATTGTATAAGTAATGTATTTAATCACTTTTAAAGACTTAAATACATAAAACCATATAAGTGTATTCACAAAAGATAGCTATATTTGAATCCTCATTCCATTTTTCACAAAATTTCTATACGTATACCTAGAGTATTTATACTCGTATCATACCTAGCTTTTATACGTATTTACTAATAGTAAATACACATCAAATCACCACCAAACCTACTCTTGTTACTGCCCTTAGAGCTAGGTAATTGAATTTGGAAGCAATTAGGACTAGATACATAAAATGATAGCTTGGAATTTTTGTCCATATACCTCATAAAACACGTTTTTAGGGTGTATATATACATGATCATTTTGCTTCATTTACTACTTCAATTTCCTAGCTAAAACACACACTCTTTCTTACTCTCTAAACTCCATAACAACCCAGCAAAATTCCATAAAGATCTAGCTTCAAAAACCATACTAAAACACCATAAGAAAACCATACAAAAACATTTCAAGAAAACCCTCCAAGAACACCAACTTACTTCCAATCTTTCACCCACTTCTATCACCCTTTTGATTCTAGCTTCTTACTCCTCTTTTACAGCAAACTTATCCAAGGAACTTGAGGTAGAATCTATGTTCATAACCTTATTCAATTCATATATATATAGCTATCTTATTTTGTGGTACAAAAGTTTAACAACAAGAACATAGTTTGAATGTTTTCAAACTTGTTTGCAAACTAAATAGATCCTTCTAACTTAACTTTTAAAATACTTCAAGACCTGTAATATAACTTATGTATATGCTAATTTAACAAGGTAAAACTTGGTTTTTCAAAGTATAAGTATTTTTAGAAAAATGGTCATTAAATGATTTTGTTGTAACAAAAATGTTTAACTTCATATGTTTCACTAATGTTTCACTTATGCCGTATGATTTTGAATACAAACCAAGGTATTTACAGTTCATAGTCTTAAAGAAGAACTCGATCCAAGAAGATGGCAATTTGAATCAACGAAAACGGATTTGTAACGAAGAAACTATGACCGAAACAAAATTGGTTATCCTAGATCATTTCAACTACGGGATCAATTGGAAAAAAAGATATAAATCACATACTTCTAAGATAACATGATATTTTATATATATGTACTCATAATTCAATTTCATATGGTTCAGGATCACCCGTAAGCAACACGAGAAGATTAATCATAAGATCCCATGATTGTACGCAACACGTCATTTGACAACACCGGTACTTTATGTACGCAACACGTCATTTGACAACACCGGTACCATGGGTCAAGATTAATCTCGACCAATACATATACGTTGGGGTTTTATTTATTTCGTTGGGGGTTTTATTTATTGCGGGTATATTAAACATCTAAAAAAAAAATGAACCATTAAAAATTGAATTGCTAACCTCGGACAGCTAACTTCGGACTAAGGAAATATTCAAAGTATTAAAAGTATAACAAGTATATATATATAACGTTTGTTTTAAAATGAAAACATATTGATATATTATATATGGATAGGTTCGTGATATCAACCGGAAGACCGAGTCAAATTATATATATCATCAAGACAAGAGTGAGTATATAGTCCCACTTTTAAACTCTAAATATTTCGGGATGAGAATACATGTATTTTATGTTTTACATTATGGACACAAGTAACTGAAAAATATATTCTACGTTGAGTTGTACCACTGGCATACTTCCCTGTAGCTTGGTAACTAATATTTACAGCGGTATTGTAAACGCGAATCCTGTTGATAGATCTATCGGGCCTGACAACCCCAACCGGACTGGACGACCAGTATTCAACGGTTGCACAGTACTTCGTTTTGTGACTACACTTGGTACGGTGTAGTAAGATTTCATATTAAAGGGAATATGCGACGTGAAAATGTTAAGTATGGTTACCAAGTGCTCAACCACTTAGAATACTTTTATGAAACTGTTTATATACGAAATCTTGTGGTCTATATATATATATTGCTGCCGGCACTAAACCTATATCTCACCAACTTTATGTTGACCTTTTAAAACATGTTTATTCTCAGGTGATTTCTAAAGCTTCCGCTGCATCATGTTGGATCTAACCAGGATCTTGCGTACGCATGTTTGTGTCAAAAATAAAACTGCATATCCGAGATGTTGTATTGTAAAATATGCTAGAAACCGTGTTGTTGTCATCATTTGTAAAGTTTGTAAGTCGAAGATTATCGCTAAACGTTAATCTTCTTTTTATTGTCTTAAGCTTGTAACAAAAATAATGGTTATGGTTTGTAATGTATAATATATGCAGTTTTCTTTCAAAAATGTCTCATATAGAGGTCAATACCTCGCAATGAAATCATACGTTATCTAACGCGTTCTTATGGTTAAGGACGGGTTATGACATGTGGTATCAGAGCGTTGGTCTTAGCGAACCAGGTTTGCATTAGTGTGTCTAACCGAGAAGTCGTTAGGATACATTAGTAAAGTCTGGACTTTGACCGGGTCTGATTTTAAAAAAAAAACCATTGCTTATCACTGTTGGTTAAAATTTATGTGTAAATATTATGTAAGTACTAATGGGTTAGTTGTTGTGTGATAGATGTCGGGCTCGAAACTTATTATCACATTCAGCGACTCTGAATCAGAACCTTCAGATTGTGTTTCAGTCATTAACATATCCGATGACGAAAGTGGTATTTTTGGGGAAGACTCACAATTTCCGGATGAACCAACTATAGAAATACCGGAAAGTGAACCCGAGGAGGAAAGTGAACCCGAGGAGGAAAGTGAACCCGAGGAAGAAATACAGGAAATTACAAAATACGAGTTCGAACTAGGAAAGAAACGAAAGGCTAATGAATTAGAAAATTCAAATCCTGAGTTTAATAAGGATGATGTGGCACCAATTCCACTCAACACTACCACCCCTATCCCCGCTATTCCTATTAGTGCTATCCCCGCATCTAGTTCTTCGGCACCTCAGCCAAAACGTAGGGAGACAGCTAGGATTCGCGTTGGGGGATTCCCTGGACATAAATGTTTTGGGAAATAGACCAAATGATGCGCTACCGTATTAAACCATGGAATCACATAATGTTTTGTATAATATTATTAGTGTGGTTTGTTTAAAGTTTGATGTAAGCATATGTAAAATAGCGAAGTATGAAATGCAATAATTTTCCATGGTTAAGTATTATTTAGATTGTAGTAATTGATTCTGTACTAAGCTATTAAGTATGAACATTAACGGGTAGGTACTACCCAAGATATAATTATAAAACGCTAATAAGAAGAAAAGGCTTTTATAATAATACCTGGTTCATATTATTAACAAGCTATAAATGTACTATAAATACACACTACATCTATAATATTCCATGTGAATAATTATTTTCTTTCATTAGGAAATGGCGCGATTGAATCGAATGACGGAACAAGAACTCGAGGAACTCATCAACCAGCGAGTGAACGACAGAATGTTATGGGTTGAGGCTGCAAGAGCTGCTGCAGTTAATCCAAATCCTCGTGTAGGATGCTCCTACAAGACGTTTCAAGCTTGCAAGCCATCATCATTCAGTGGAACGGAAGGACCGATCGGTTTAACCCGATGGATAGAAAAGATGGAGACGGTGTTCAAAATCAGTGGTTGTGATGAAAAAGACATGACCAAGTATGCATCGTGCACTTTACAAGATAGTGCACTCACATGGTGGAAGAATTATGTGAAGGCGGTAGGAGGAGATGTAGCTTATGATACTCCATGGGAAGAATTCAAAGCAATGATAATCACCGAGTATTGTCCAAGGAATGAGGTTATTAAGTTAGAAGATGAGTTACGAAGTTTGAAGGTGGTTGGTACTGAAATCACCAACTACAATCAGCGATTCATGGAATTGGTTTTACTATGTCCTGAATTGGTTCCAACCGAAGCACGGAAGATTGAAATGTACAAAGGTGGTTTGCCCAAAAAGGTCAAGGCAAACGTTACGGCGTCGAAACCTAAGACAATTCATGAAGCTATAACCATGGCGAACGAGTTAATGGATCAGGTCATTCTGGATAAGAAAGCATTCACTACTGAGGTGAAGGTATCGAGTAACAAAAGGAAGTGGAACGGAAATTATGATCGAGGTTACCAACAGCAATCTTTTAAGAAACCAGAAACCCCGAAAGGTGCGGGTAGCGGTTCAGGCTTTGGTTACAAAGGACAAAGTCCTTTATGCAACCGTTGTCACAAACATCACTTTGGTTACTGTAGTGTGTTGTGCACCAAATGCAATCGACAGGGTCATCTTGCTGAAGATTGTAAGGCTCTCGTTACGAATGGTAACAAGACTCCTGCTACCAACGCAAATAGAACTGCTTTGGCTAACGTTACTTGTTTTGGGTGTGGAAAACAAGGTCATTATAAGAGTCAGTGCCCGAATCCAGAAAAGAATGGCGGACCTGCACGTGGAAGAGCGTTTGTTATTAATGCTAGAGAGGCACGTGAAGACCCGGAGCTTGTTACGGGTACGTTTACCATCAATAACTTATCAGCATCTATTTTATTTGATACTGGCGCCGATAGAAGTTACGTGTGTATAAATTTTTACACTAAATTGAATTGTTCATCATTACCTCTAGATGCTAAGTACTTGATTGAGTTAGCTAATGGTAAACTAATCAAAGCCGATAAAATTTGTCGTGATTGTGAAATAAATCTAGCCGGAGAAACGTTTAAAATCGACTTAATACCCGTAGAATTAGGAGGTTTTGATGTAATAGTCGGCATGGACTGGATGTCCAAAATAGGAGCGGAAGTTGTTTGTGCCAAGAAGGCAATTCGTATTCCTGGTAAGGATAAAATACCGGTGATGATTTATGGAGAGAAGGGTAATTCAAAGCTAAAACTCATTAGCTGTTTGAAAGCCAAGAAGTGTTTAGAAAAGGGATGTTACGCTATTTTAGCACATGTTAATAAAGTCGAAAAGAAAGAAAAGTGCATCAACGACGTGCCTGTGGCAAGAGATTTTCCTGAAGTTTTTCCGGAAGAATTGCCGGGATTACCTCCATTTAGATCGGTAGAATTTCAAATAGATTTAGTACCAGGAGCTGCACCAGTGGCTCGTGCTCCATATAGACTTGCACCGTCCGAGTTAAAAGAACTTCAAAGTCAGTTAAAAGAATTACTGGACCGTGGATTCATACGACCAAGTACTTCACCGTGGGGAGCTCCAATTTTGTTTGTTAAGAAGAAAGATGGATCTTTCAGGATGTGTATAGATTATCGTGAATTAAATAAGTTAACTATCAAGAATCGGTATCCACTACCGAGAATTGATGACTTATTTGATCAATTGCAAGGATCATGTGTTTATTCGAAAATCGACTTAAGATCGGGCTATCATCAACTACGCGTCAAAGAAGAGGACATTCCGAAAACTGCTTTTCGGACACGTTATGGTCATTACGAATTTTTGGTTATGCCGTTTGGATTGACGAATGCGCCAGCTGTATTCATGGACCTCATGAATCGAGTTTGTAGTCCGTATTTAGATAAGTTTGTTATCGTTTTCATTGATGATATTCTTATCTATTCCAAGAGTGAGCAAGAGCATGAAGAGCATTTAAGGTTGATACTGGAGTTGTTGAGAAAAGAACAACTTTATGCTAAATTTTCTAAGTGTGCTTTCTGGTTGAAAGAAGTGCAATTTCTTGGTCACGTTGTTAATAGCGAAGGAATTCAGGTTGATCCAGCAAAAACTGAAGCTATTGAAAAATGGGAGACTCCTAAGACACCAACACAGATACGCCAATTTTTGGGTTTAGCCGGTTATTATAGAAGGTTTATTCAAGATTTTTCCCGAATAGCTAAGCCGTTGACAGCATTAACGCAAAAAGGGAAGAAATACGAATGGACTTCGGAGCAGGAGAGTGCATTTCAATTACTGAAAAAGAAATTGACTACGGCGCCTATTTTATCGTTACCAGAAGGGAACGATGATTTTGAAATATATTGTGACGCTTCGCGACAAGGTTTTGGTTGCGTTCTTATGCAACGGAAGAAAGTTATTGCATTTGCATCCCGACAATTGAAGATTCACGAGCGGAATTATACGACGCATGATCTAGAATTGGGAGCAGTCGTGTTTGCATTGAAGATGTGGAGACACTACTTGTATGGGGTTAAATTCACTGTGTTTACTGATCATAAAAGCCTTCAACATATTTTTGATCAGAAACAATTGAACATGAGGCAACGTAGGTGGGTCGAGTTAATAAACGACTATGATTGTGAAATTCGTTATCATCCCGGAAAGGCGAACGTGGTGGCCGATGCTTTAAGCAGAAAGGAACGAGAACCAATTCGAGTTCGAGCAATGAATATAAAAATTCGCATGAATCTCAACTCACAAATCAAAGAAGTTCAACGAGAAGCACTCAATGAAGAAAACATAAAGAATGAAATAATGAAAAAGTACGAGAAACAACTTGTTGTACGGGAAGATGGAATTCGGTATTTTGCAAATCGTATTTGGGTACCGAAGTTGGGTGGATTAAGGAAGTTGATATTGAATGAGGCACATAAGACAAGATACTCGATACATCCTGGAGTTGGAAAGATGTATCAAGATCTTAAGACACGTTATTGGTGGCCAAATTTAAAGACCGACGTTGCAACATATGTTGGGGAATGTTTGACTTGTTCCAAAGTCAAAGCAGAACACCAAAAGCCGTCAGGGTTACTTCAACAACCAGAAATTCCAGAATGGAAATGGGATGGTATTACTATGGATTTCATCACGAAGTTACCAAAGACTGCCTGGGGATACGACACCATTTGGGTGATTGTTGATCGTCTCACCAAGTCTGCACATTTCTTACCTATAAAGGAAACGGATAGAATGGAGAAACTATTACGATTGTATATAAAGGAAGTTGTTTCAAGGCATGGAATACCTATTTCCATTATATCCGATCGTGATAGTAGATTTACCTCAAAATTCTGGCAATCACTACAGGAGGCATTAGGAACTCGTTTGGATATGAGTACCGCATATCATCCGCAGACCGACGGGCAGAGTGAAAGAACAATTCAGACTCTTGAAGACATGCTCAGGGCATGTGTGATCGATTTTGGAAACGGATGGGATAAATATCTACCGTTAGCAGAATTCTCGTATAATAATAGTTATCATGCGAGCATTGGAGCTGCGCCATTCGAAGCATTGTACGGAAGGAAGTGTAGATCTCCTATCTGTTGGAATGAAGTAGGAGATCGACATTTAACTGGTCCCGAAATCATACACGAAACAACCGAGAAGATAGTACAAATCAAGGAGAGATTGAAAACAGCTCGTAGTCGCCAAAAGAGCTACGCCGATGTTCGAAGGAAACCATTAGAGTTTCAGGTCGGGGACATGGTTATGCTAAAGGTGTCACCTTGGAAAGGTGTGATACGTTTTGGCAAAAGGGGTAAACTGAACCCAAGGTACGTAGGCCCGTTTAAGATCATCGAACGCATTGGACCGGTAGCTTATCGGCTCGAGTTACCGCAACAACTCGCCGGAGTACATAATACCTTTCACGTCTCAAACCTGAAGAAGTGTCTTGCAAAGGAAGACCTCACCATTCCTCTTGAAGAAATCCATGTCGACGAGAAACTACAATTCGTCGAAGAACCAATCGAAATCATGGACCGTGAAGTTAAACAGCTCAAACAGAGCAATATACCGATTGTTAAGGTTCGTTGGAATGCTAGAAGAGGTCCCGAGTTTACTTGGGAACGAGAGGATCAGATGAAGCAAAAGTATCCACACTTGTTTCTCGATGACGCAAAATAGGTACAATTTTAAAATTTCGGGACGAAATTTATTTAACGGGGAGGTAATGTAACGACCCGCACTTTTTCGATCATACTATACTTATAAGATTAATATTTACATAAATTAAACCTTGCCAACATGATAAGCAATCCAAATTGTCGAGACTTATATTTCCGAAAAGAGTTTTACACAACGTTTGACCGTCTAGTTTGACCGATGATATCACGAACTATACAATATATGATAATTATACGTTTGTGTATATAAATGTATATATACATATTTAACATGATTAATAAATGTTTTAATATCTCATTTTGTATTAATAACAACAAGTTATATGTGTATTTTGAAACTACTAACTTAAGTTTTCAAAACGATAACTATACGTAACGTTATTTGACATAAATACTTAAGACTTATAATGTTATACATATATTGTATAAGTAATGTATTTAATCACTTTTAAAGACTTAAATACATAAAACCATATAAGTGTATTCACAAAAGATAGCTATATTTGAATCCTCATTCCATTTTTCACAAAATTTCTATACGTATACCTAGAGTATTTATACTCGTATCATACCTAGCTTTTATACGTATTTACTAATAGTAAATACACATCAAATCACCACCAAACCTACTCTTGTTACTGCCCTTAGAGCTAGGTAATTGAATTTGGAAGCAATTAGGACTAGATACATAAAATGATAGCTTGGAATTTTTGTCCATATACCTCATAAAACACGTTTTTAGGGTGTATATATACATGATCATTTTGCTTCATTTACTACTTCAATTTCCTAGCTAAAACACACACTCTTTCTTACTCTCTAAACTCCATAACAACCCAGCAAAATTCCATAAAGATCTAGCTTCAAAAACCATACTAAAACACCATAAGAAAACCATACAAAAACATTTCAAGAAAACCCTCCAAGAACACCAACTTACTTCCAATCTTTCACCCACTTCTATCACCCTTTTGATTCTAGCTTCTTACTCCTCTTTTACAGCAAACTTATCCAAGGAACTTGAGGTAGAATCTATGTTCATAACCTTATTCAATTCATATATATATAGCTATCTTATTTTGTGGTACAAAAGTTTAACAACAAGAACATAGTTTGAATGTTTTCAAACTTGTTTGCAAACTAAATAGATCCTTCTAACTTAACTTTTAAAATACTTCAAGACCTGTAATATAACTTATGTATATGCTAATTTAACAAGGTAAAACTTGGTTTTTCAAAGTATAAGTATTTTTAGAAAAATGGTCATTAAATGATTTTGTTGTAACAAAAATGTTTAACTTCATATGTTTCACTAATGTTTCACTTATGCCGTATGATTTTGAATACAAACCAAGGTATTTACAGTTCATAGTCTTAAAGAAGAACTCGATCCAAGAAGATGGCAATTTGAATCAACGAAAACGGATTTGTAACGAAGAAACTATGACCGAAACAAAATTGGTTATCCTAGATCATTTCAACTACGGGATCAATTGGAAAAAAAGATATAAATCACATACTTCTAAGATAACATGATATTTTATATATATGTACTCATAATTCAATTTCATATGGTTCAGGATCACCCGTAAGCAACACGAGAAGATTAATCATAAGATCCCATGATTGTACGCAACACGTCATTTGACAACACCGGTACTTTATGTACGCAACACGTCATTTGACAACACCGGTACCATGGGTCAAGATTAATCTCGACCAATACATATACGTTGGGGTTTTATTTATTTCGTTGGGGGTTTTATTTATTGCGGGTATATTAAACATCTAAAAAAAAAATGAACCATTAAAAATTGAATTGCTAACCTCGGACAGCTAACTTCGGACTAAGGAAATATTCAAAGTATTAAAAGTATAACAAGTATATATATATAACGTTTGTTTTAAAATGAAAACATATTGATATATTATATATGGATAGGTTCGTGATATCAACCGGAAGACCGAGTCAAATTATATATATCATCAAGACAAGAGTGAGTATATAGTCCCACTTTTAAACTCTAAATATTTCGGGATGAGAATACATGTATTTTATGTTTTACATTATGGACACAAGTAACTGAAAAATATATTCTACGTTGAGTTGTACCACTGGCATACTTCCCTGTAGCTTGGTAACTAATATTTACAGCGGTATTGTAAACGCGAATCCTGTTGATAGATCTATCGGGCCTGACAACCCCAACCGGACTGGACGACCAGTATTCAACGGTTGCACAGTACTTCGTTTTGTGACTACACTTGGTACGGTGTAGTAAGATTTCATATTAAAGGGAATATGCGACGTGAAAATGTTAAGTATGGTTACCAAGTGCTCAACCACTTAGAATACTTTTATGAAACTGTTTATATACGAAATCTTGTGGTCTATATATATATATTGCTGCCGGCACTAAACCTATATCTCACCAACTTTATGTTAACCTTTTAAAACATGTTTATTCTCAGGTGATTTCTAAAGCTTCCGCTGCATCATGTTGGATCTAACCAGGATCTTGCGTACGCATGTTTGTGTCAAAAATAAAACTGCATATCCGAGATGTTGTATTGTAAAATATGCTAGAAACCGTGTTGTTGTCATCATTTGTAAAGTTTGTAAGTCGAAGATTATCGCTAAACGTTAATCTTCTTTTTATTGTCTTAAGCTTGTAACAAAAATAATGGTTATGGTTTGTAATGTATAATATATGCAGTTTTCTTTCAAAAATGTCTCATATAGAGGTCAATACCTCGCAATGAAATCATACGTTATCTAACGCGTTCTTATGGTTAAGGACGGGTTATGACAGTCAGCGTAGCTCTTTTGTCGACTTTGGGCGGTTTTCAACCGTTGTTGAATTTGGATGATCTTCTCGGTAGTTTCTTGTATAATCTTCGGACCCGTAATCTGTCTATCCCCCACTTCACTCCAACAAATCGGACACCTGCACTTTCTACCATAAAGTGCTTCAAACGGCGCCATCTCAATGCTTGAATGGTAGCTGTTGTTGTAGGAAAATTCTGCTAACGGTAGATGTCGATCCCAACTGTTTCCGAAATCAATAACACATGCTCGTAGCATGTCTTCAAGCGTTTGTATCGTCCTTTCACTCTGCCCATCAGTTTGTGGATGATAGGCAGTACTCATGTCTAGACGAGTTCCTAATGCTTGCTGTAATGTCTGCCAGAATCTTGAAATAAATCTGACATCCCTATCAGAGATAATAGAGATTGGTATTCCATGTCTGGAGACGACTTCCTTCAAATACAGTCGTGCTAACTTCTCCATCTTGTCATCTTCTCTTATTGGCAGGAAATGTACTGATTTGGTGAGACGATCAACTATTACCCAAATAGTATCAAAACCACTTGCAGTCCTTGGCAATTTAGTGATGAAATCCATGGTAATGTTTTCCCATTTCCATTCCGGGATTTCGGGTTGTTGAAGTAGGCCTGATGGTTTCTGATGCTCAGCTTTGACCTTAGAACACGTCAAACATTCTCCTACGTATTTAGCAACATCGGCTTTCATACCCGGCCACCAAAAATGTTTCTTGAGATTCTTGTACATCTTCCCTGTTCCAGGATGTATTGAGTATCTGGTTTTATGAGCTTCTCTAAGTACCATTTCTCTCATATCTCCAAATTTTGGTACCCAAATCCTTTCAGCCCTATACCGGGTTCCGTCTTCCCGAATATTAAGATGCTTCTCCGATCCTTTGGGTATTTCATCCTTTAAATTTCCCTCTTTTAAAACTCCTTGTTGCGCCTCCTTTATTTGAGTAGTAAGGTTATTATGAATCATTATATTCATAGATTTTACTCGAATGGGTTATCTGTCCTTCCTGCTCAAGGCATCGGCTACCACATTTGCCTTCCCTGGGTGGTAACGAATCTCAAAGTCGTAATCATTCAATAATTCAATCCACCTACGCTACCTCATATTCAGTTGTTTCTGATTAAATATGTGTTGAAGACTTTTGTGGTCGGTATATATAATACTTTTGACCCCATATAAGTAGTGCCTCCAAGTCTTTAATGCAAAAACAACCGCGCCTAATTCCAAATCATGTGTCGTATAATTTTGTTCGTGAATCTTCAATTGTCTAGACGCATAAGCAATCACCTTCGTTCGTTGCATTAATACACAACCGAGACCTTGCTTTGATGCGTCACAATAAATCACAAAATTATCATTCCCTTCAGGCAATGACAATATAGGTGCCGTAGTTAGCTTTTTCTTCAATAACTGAAACGCTTTCTCTTGTTCATCATTCCATTCAAATTTCTTCCCTTTATGCGTTAATGCAGTCAAGGGTTTTGCTATTCTGGAAAAGTCTTGGATGAACCTTCTGTAGTAACCAGCTAGTCCTAAAAACTGGCGTATGTGTTTCGGAGTTTTCGGGGTTTCCCACTTTTCAACAGTTTCTATCTTTGCCGGATCCACCTTAATACCTTCTTTATTCACTATGTGACCGAGGAATTGAACTTCTTCCAACCAAAATGCACACTTTGAAAACTTAGCGTACAATTCTTCCTTCCTCAATACTTCTAACACCTTTCTCAAATGTTCACTGTGTTCTTGGTCATTCTTTGAGTAAATAAGTATGTCATCAATGAAAACAATGACAAACTTGTCAAGGTATGGTCCACACACTCGGTTCATAAGGTCCATGAACACAGCTGGTGCATTAGTTAAACCAAACGACATGACCATAAACTCGTAATGACCGTAACGTGTTCTGAAAGCAGTCTTTGGAATATCATCTTCTTTCACCCGCATTTGATGATACCCGGAACGTAAGTCAATCTTTGAATAAACAGACGAGCCTTGTAGTTGATCAAATAAGTCGTCGATTCTCGGTAGTGGGTAGCGGTTCTTGATGGTAAGTTTGTTCAACTCTCGGTAGTTGATACACAATCTGAATGTACCATCTTTCTTCTTGACAAACAAAATAGGAGCTCCCCACGGTGATGTGCTTGGTCGAATGAAACCACGATCTAAAAGTTCTTGTAATTGGCTTTGCAGTTCTTTCATCTCACTGGGTGCAAGTCTGTAAGGAGCACGAGCTATTGGTGCAGCTTCTGGTACAAGATCTATTTGAAATTCAACGGATCGATGTGGGGGTAATCCCGGTAATTCTTTCGGAAATACATCGGGAAATTCTCTTGCAATGGGAACATCATTGATGCTCTTTTCTTCAGTTTGTACTTTCTCGACGTGTGCTAGAACAGCATAGCAACCTTTTCTTATTAGTTTTTGTGCCTTCAAATTACTAATAAGATGTAGCTTCGTGTTGCCCTTTTCTCCATACACCATTAAGGGTTTTCCTTTTTCTCGTGTAATGCGAATTGCATTTTTGTAATAAACGATCTCTGCTTTCACTTCTTTCAACCAGTCCATACCGATTATCACATCAAAACTCCCTAACTCTACTGGTATCAAATCAATCTTAAATGTTTCGCTAACCAGTTTAATTTCTCGATTCCGACAAATATTATCTGCTGAAATTAATTTACCATTTGCTAATTCGAGTAAAAATTTACTATCCAAAGGCGTCAATGGACAACTTAATATAGCACAAAAATCTCTACTCATATAGCTTCTATCCGCACCCGAATCAAATAAAACGTAAGCAGATTTATTGTCAATAAGAAACGTACCCGTAACAAGCTCCGGGTCTTCCTGTGCCTCTGCCGCATTAATATTGAAAACTCTTCCGCGGCCTTGTGCATTCGTGTTCTCCTGGTTCGGGCAATTTCTAATAATGTGGCCCGGTTTTCCACATTTATAACAAACTACATTGGCATAACTTGCTCCGACACTACTTGCTCCGCCATTACTCGTTCCAACACCATTTGTTCCTTTCGTTCTATTAACCCCTGGTCCGTAGACCTCACACTTCGCCGCGCTATGACCATTTCTTTTACATTTGTTGCAAAATTTGGTGCAGAACCCCGAGTGATACTTTTCACACCTTTGGCATAGCTGCTTCTGATTGTTGTTGTTGTTGCGGTTATTATTGTTGTTGGGATGATTGTTGTAGTTGCTGCTGTTGTTGTTGTTGTTGTTGTTGTTGTTGTTGTTGTTGTTGTTGTTGTTGTTGTTGTTGTTGTTGTTGGGCCATTTGTTGTAGTTGCGATTGATGTTGCGATTGTTGGAATAATTGTTGCGATTATTGTTGTAATTGCTGTTGTTGTTGTATTGGTGATTCTTATCACCGTTTTCCTCCCACTTTCTTTTGACTTGCTTCATATTGGCCTCTTCAGTAGTCTGTTCTTTAATTCTTTCTTCAATCTGGTTCACTAGTTTGTGAGCCATTCTACATGCCTGTTGTATGGAGGCGGGCTCGTGTGAACTTATATCTTCTTGGATTCTTTCCGGTAATCCTTTCACAAACGCGTCGATCTTCTCTTCCTCATCTTCAAACGCTCCCGGACACAATAGGCACAATTCTGTGAATCGTCTTTCGTACGTGGTAATATCAAATCCTTGGGTTCGTAACCCTCTAAGTTCTGTCTTAAGCTTATTGACCTCGGTTCTGGGACGGTACTTCTCGTTCATCAAGTGCTTGAATGCTGACCACGGTAGTGCGTACGCATCGTCTTATCCCACTTGCTCTAGATAGGTATTCCACCATGTTAACGCAGAACCTGTGAAGGTATGCGTAGCATACTTCACTTTGTCCTCTTCAGTACACTTACTTATGGCAAACACCGATTCTACCTTCTCGGTCCACCGTTTCAATCCGATCGGTCCTTCGGTTCCATCAAATTCCAAAGTTTTGCAGGCAGTGAATTCTTTGTAGGTGCATCCTACACTATTTCCTGTACTGCTAGATCGAAGGTTATTGTTGGTATATAGCGCAGCCTGTACTGCGGCTATGTTTGAAGCTAGAAAAGTACGTAATTCCTCTTCATTCATATTCACGGTGTGTCGAGTAGTCGGTGCCATTTCCTTCAAAATAGTCAAATGGAACAAGTTAATCATACAGAATATTAAGAGTTGTTAATAGTATTTCGTAGCATAATATGAACTCATTTATAAAAGCTTTTTCTTCATATTAGCGTTTTATAAGTTTAAATTCGGGTAGTACCTACCCGTTAAGTTCATACTTAGTAGCTAATATACAATTCAACTACTACAATTCTATATGAAAAACTGATTATAATAATATTTCGCGTTCAAACTTTTACACAATATTTTACAAACTTACAATACCGCTTATTTTACATATAGCATGAAATATAGCACACAATAAATTTGATACAAGATGGTTGTGAAGATAATTCTAGCTAGTACACAAGTCGTTCAACAAAGGCAATAAAGACACGTAATTCATACGTCCAGAAACAAGTCATGCATTCTGGTTTTACTAGGATTACTTCCCATCCTTGGTCTTGTGGAACATAACCGTTATGGCTGTTGATAAGACAGCGTGTTGTAACTTCGTCAAAGGGACGAGGGTTACGTAATGTCCAACAGTCCCGTAACAATCTAAAAACCTCATTTCTTACCCCAATTACCGACTCTGTCACTTGTGGGAACGTTTTTTTTAATAGTTGTAGCCCGATGTTCTTGTTCTCACTTTGGTGAGAAGCGAACATTACTAATCCGTAAGCATAACATGCTTCTTTATGTTGCATGTTAGCCGCTTTTTCTAAATCACGAAGTTCAATATTCGGATATATTGAGTCAAAATAATTTCTTAACCCATTGCGTAAAATAGCATTTGGGTTCCCCGCAATATATGCGTCAAAGTAAACACATCGTAACTTATGGATTTCCCAATGTGATATCCCCCATCTTTCGAACGAAAGCCTTTTATAAACCAAGGCATTCTTGGAACGTTCTTCGAATGTCTTACAAACTGATCTCGCCTTAAATAGTTGTGCCGAAGAATTATGACCGACTCTAGACAAGATTTCATCAATCATGTCTCCGGGTAGGTGTCTTAAAATATTGGGTTGTCTATCCATTTTGTGTTTTTATACTGTAAAATAGACAAGAGTTAGAATCATAAAAAAAAAATACTTATTAATACAAGCAATTTTTACATATATCATAAAGCATAAGCACACTATATTACATATATTACACCACACGAATACAACTATCTTATTCCGACTCGCTTGTTTCTTCTTCTTCGGTTTTGGTTCGTTTTGCCAAGTTTCTAGGGATATATGATGTTCCCCTAATACGAGCCGTCATTTTCCACATTGGTTTAGAAAAACCTGGTGGTTTAGAGGTTCCCGAGTCATTGTTACAACTTAAGGACTTCGGGGGTTGACGATACATATAAAGTTCATCGGGGTTGGAATTAGATTTCTCTATTTTTATGCCCTTTCCCTTATTATTTTCTTTTGCCTTTTTAAATTCAGTTGGGGTAATTTCTATAACATCATCGGAATTCTCGTCGGAATCCGATTCATCGGAGAATTGGTAATCCTCCCAATATTTTGCTTCCTTGGCGGAAACACCATTGACCATAATTAACCTTGGTCGGTTGGTTGAGGATTTTCTTTTACTTAACCGTTTTATTATTTCCCCCACCGATTCTATTTCTTCATCCGGTTCCGATTCTTCTTCCGGTTCCGATTCTTCTTCCGGTTCCGACTCTTCTTCCGGTTCCTCTTCGGGAACTTGTGAATCAGTCCACGAATCATTCCAATTTAAATTTAACTCTTCATTATTATTAGGTGAGTCAATGGGACTTGTTCTAGAGGTAGACATCTATCACATAATATCAAACGCGTTAAGAGATTAATATATCACATAATATTCACATGTTAAAAATATATAGTTTCCAACAAAAATTGTTAAGCAATCATTTTTCAAGTAAACACGGTCGAAGTCCAGACTCACTAATGCATCCTAACAAACTCGATAAGACACACTAATGCAAAATTCTGGTTCTCTAAGACCAACGCTCGGATACCAACTGAAATGTCCCGTTCTTATTGATTAAAAACGTTCCATATTAATTGATTTCGTTGCGAGGTTTTGACCTCTATATGAGACGTTTTTCAAAGACTGCATTCATTTTAAAACAAACCATAACCTTTATTTCATCAATAAAGGTTTAAAAAGCTTTACGTAGATTATCAAATAATGATAATCTAAAATATCCTGTTTACACACGACCATTACATAATGGTTTACAATACAAATATGTTACAACAAAATAAGTTTCTTGAATGCAGTTTTTACACAATATCATACAAGCATGGACTCCAAATCTCGTCCTTATTTAAGTATGCAACAGCGGAAGCTCTTAATAATCACCTGAGAATAAACATGCTTAAAACGTCAACAAAAATGTTGGTGAGTTATAGGTTTAACCTATATATATTAAATCATAATAATAGACCACAAGATTTCATATTTCAATACACATCCCATACATAGAGATAAAAATCATTCATATGGTGAACACCTGGTAACCGACATTAACAAGATGCATATATAAGAATATCCCCATCATTCCGGGACACCCTTCGGATATGATATAAATTTCGAAGTACTAAAGCATCCGGTACTTTGGATGGGGTTTGTTAGGCCCAATAGATCTATCTTTAGGATTCGCGTCAATTAGGGTGTCTGTTCCCTAATTCTTAGATTACCAGACTTAATAAAAAAGGGCATATTCGATTTCGATAATTCAACCATAGAATGTAGTTTCACGTACTTGTGTGTATTTTGTAAATCATTTATAAAACCTGCATGTATTCTCATCCCAAAAATATTAGATTTTAAAAGTGGGACTATAACTCACTTTCACAGATTTTTACTTCGTCGGGAAGTAAGACTTGGCCACTGGTTGATTCACGAACCTATAACAATATATACATATATATCAAAGTATGTTCAAAATATATTTACAACACTTTTAATATATTTTGATGTTTTAAGTTTATTAAGTCAGCTGTCCTCGTTAGTAACCTACAACTAGTTGTCCACAGTTAGATGTACAGAAATAAATCGATAAATATTATCTTGAATCAATCCACGACCCAGTGTATACGTATCTCAGTATTGATCACAACTCAAACTATATATATTTTGGAATCAACCTCAACCCTGTATAGCTAACTCCAACATTAACATATAGAGTGTCTATGGTTGTTCCAAAATATATATAGATGTGTCGACCTGATAGGTCAAAACATTGTATACGTGTCTATGGTATCTCAAGATTACATAATATACAATACAAGTTGATTAAGTTATGGTTGGAATAGATTTGTTACCAATTTTCACGTAGCTAAAATGAGAAAAATTATCCAATCTTGTTTTACCCATAACTTCTTCATTTTAAATCCGTTTTGAGTGAATCAAATTGCTATGGTTTCATATTGAACTCTATTTTATGAATCTAAACAGAAAAAGTATAGGTTTATAGTCGGAAAAATAAGTTACAAGTCGTTTTTGTAAAGGTAGTCATTTCAGTCGAAAGAACGACGTCTAGATGACCATTTTAGAAAACATACTTCCACTTTGAGTTTAACCATAATTTTTGGATATAGTTTCATGTTCATAATAACAATCATTTTCTCAGAATAACAACTTTTAAATCAAAGTTTATCATAGTTTTTAATTAACTAACCCAAAACAGCCCGCGGTGTTACTACGACGGCGTAAATCCGATTTTACGGTGTTTTTCGTGTTTCCAGGTTTTAAATCATTAAGTTAGCATATCATATAGATATAGAACATGTGTTTAGTTGATTTTAAAAGTCAAGTTAGAAGGATTAACTTTTGTTTACGAACAAGTTTAGAATTAACTAAACTATGTTCTAGTGATTACAAGTTTAAACCTTCGAATAAGATAGCTTTATATGTATGAATCGAATGATGTTATGAACATCATTACTACCTTAAGTTCCTTGGATAAACCTACTGTAAAAGAGAAAAATGGATCTAGCTTCAACGGATCCTTGGATGGCTCGAAGTTCTTGAAGCAGAATCATGACACGAAAACAAGTTCAAGTAAGATCATCACTTGAAATAAGATTGTTATAGTTATAGAAATTGAACCAAAGTTTGAATATGATTATTACCTTGTATTAGAATGATAACCTACTGTAAGAAACAAAGATTTCTCGAGGTTGGATGATCACCTTACAAGATTGGAAGTGAGCTAGCAAACTTGAAAGTATTCTTGATTTTATGTAACTAGAACTTGTAGAATATATGAAGATCACTTAGAACTTGAAGATAGAACTTGAGAGAGATCAATTAGATGAAGAAAATTGAAGAATGAAAGTGTTTGTAGGTATTTTTGGTCGTTGGTGTATGGATTAGATATAAAGGATATGTAATTTTATTTTCATGTAAATAAGTCATGAATGATTACTCATATTTTTGTAATTTTATGAGATATTTCATGCTAGTTGCCAAATGATGGTTCCCACATGTGTTAGGTAACTCACATGGGCTGCTAAGAGCTGATCATTGGAGTGTATATACCAATAGTACATACATCTAAAAGCTGTGTATTGTACGAGTACGAATACGGGTGCATACGAGTAGAATTGTTGATGAAACTGAACGAGGATGTAATTGTAAGCATTTTTGTTAAGTAGAAGTATTTTGATAAGTGTATTGAAGTCTTTCAAAAGTGTATAAATACATATTAAAACACTACATGTATATACATTTTAACTGAGTCGTTAAGTCATCGTTAGTCGTTACATGTAAGTGTTGTTTTGAAACCTTTAGGTTAATGATCTTGTTAAATGTTGTTAACCCAATATTTATAATATCAAATGAGATTTTAAATTATTATATTATCATGATATTATCATGTATGAATATCTCTTAATATGATATATATACATTAAATGTCTTTACAACGATAATCGTTACATATATGTCTCGTTTAAAAATCATTAAGTTAGTAGTCTTGTTTTTACATATGTAGTTCATTGTTAATATATTTAATGATATGTTTACTTATCATAGTATCATGTTAACTATATATATATCCATATATATGTCATCATATAGTTTTTACAAGTTTTAACATTCGTGAATCACCGGTCAACTTGAGTGGTCAATTGTCTATATGAAACATATTTCAATTAATCAAGTCTTAACAAGTTTGATTGCTTAACATGTTGGAAACATTTAATCATGTAAATATCAATCTCAATTAATATATATAAACATGGAAAAGTTCGGGTCACTACAGTACCTACCCGTTAAATAAATTTCGTCCCGGAATTTTAAGCTGTTGAAGGTGTTGACGAATCTTCTGGAAATAGATGCGGGTATTTCTTCTTCATCTGATCTTCATGCTCCCAGGTGAACTCGGGTCCTCTACGAGCATTCCATCGAACCTTAACAATTGGTATCTTGTTTTGCTTAAGTCTTTTAACCTCACGATCCATTATTTCGACGGGTTCTTCGATGAATTGAAGTTTTTCGTTGATTTGGATTTCATCTAACGGAATAGTGAGATCTTCTTTAGCAAAATATTTCTTCAAATTCGAGACGTGGAAAGTGTTATGTACAGCCGCGAGTTGTTGAGGTAACTCAAGTCGGTAAGCTACTGGTCCGACACGATCAATAATCTTGAATGGTCCAATATACCTTGGATTTAATTTCCCTCGTTTACCAAATCGAACAACGCCTTTCCAAGGTGCAACTTTAAGCATGACCATCTCTCCAATTTCAAATTCTATATCTTTTCTTTTAATGTCAGCGTAGCTCTTTTGTCGACTTTGGGCGGTTTTCAACCGTTGTTGAATTTGGATGATCTTCTCGGTAGTTTCTTGTATAATCTCCGGACCCGTAATCTGTCTATCCCCCACTTCACTCCAACAAATCGGAGACCTGCACTTTCTACCATAAAGTGCTTCAAACGGCGCCATCTCAATGCTTGAATGGTAGCTGTTATTGTAGGAAAATTCTGCTAACGGTAGATGTCGATCCCAACTGTTTCCGAAATCAATAACACATGCTCGTAGCATGTCTTCAAGCATTTGTATCGTCCTTTCACTCTGTCCATCAGTTTGTGGATGATAGGCAGTACTCATGTCTAGACGAGTTCCTAATGCTTGCTGTAATGTCTGCCAGAATCTTGAAATAAATCTGCCATCCCTATCAGAGATAATAGAGATTGGTATTCCATGTCTAGAGACGACTTCCTTCAAATACAGTCATGCTAACTTCTCCATCTTGTCATCTTCTCTTATTGGCAGGAAATGTGCTGATTTGGTGAGACGATCAACTATTACCCAAATAGTATCAAAACCACTTGCAGTCCTTGGCAATTTAGTGATGAAATCCATGGTAATGTTTTCCCATTTCCATTCCGGGATTTTGGGTTATTGAAGTAGGCCTGATGGTTTCTGATACTCAGCTTTGACCTTAGAACACGTCAAACATTCTCCTACGTATTTAGCAACATCGGCTTTCATACCCGGCCACCAAAAATGTTTCTTGAGATCCTTGTACATCTTCCCTGTTCCAGGATGTATTGAGTATCTGGTTTTATGAGCTTCTCTAAGTACCATTTCTCTCATATCTCCAAATTTTGGTACCCAAATCCTTTCAGCCCTATACCGGGTTCCGTCTTCCCGAATATTAAGATGCTTCTCCGATCCTTTGGGTATTTCATCCTTTAAATTTCCCACTTTTAAAACTCCTTGTTGCGCCTCCTTTATTTGAGTAGTAAGGTTATTATGAATCATTATATTCATAGATTTTACTCGAATGGGTTCTCTGTCCTTCCTGCTCAAGGCATCGGCTACCACATTTGCCTTCCCTGGGTGGTAACGAATCTCAAAGTCGTAATCATTCAATAATTCAATCCACCTACGCTACCTCATATTCAGTTGTTTCTGATTAAATATGTGTTGAAGACTTTTGTGGTCGGTATATATAATACTTTTGACCCCATATAAGTAGTGCCTCCAAGTCTTTAATGCAAAAACAACCGCGCCTAATTCCAAATCATGCGTCGTATAATTTTGTTCGTGAATCTTCAATTGTATAGACGCATAAGCAATCACCTTCGTTCGTTGCATTAATACACAACCGAGACCTTGCTTTGATGGGTCACAATAAATCACAAAATCATCATTCCCTTCAGGCAATGACAATATAGGTGCCGTAGTTAGCTTTTTCTTCAATAACTGAAACGCTTTCTCTTGTTCATCATTCCATTCAAATTTCTTCCCTTTATGCGTTAATGCAGTCAAGGGTTTTGCTATTCTGGAAAAGTCTTGGATGAACCTTCTGTAGTAACCAGCTAGTCCTAAAAACTGGCGTATGTGTTTCGGAGTTTTCGGGGTTTCCCACTTTTCAACAGTTTCTATCTTTGCCGGATCCACCTTAATACCTTCTTTGTTCACTATGTGACCGAGGAATTGAACTTCTTCCAACCAAAATGCACACTTTGAAAACTTAGCGTACAATTCTTCCTTCCTCAATACTTCTAACACCTTTCTCAAATGTTCACCGTGTTTTTGGTCATTCTTTGAGTAAATAAGTATGTCAACAATGAAAACAATGACAAACTTGTCAAGGTATGGTCCACACACTCGGTTCATAAGGTCCATGAACACAGCTGGTGCATTAGTTAAACTAAATGGCATGACCATAAACTCGTAATGACCGTAACGTGTTCTGAAAGCAGTCTTTGGAATATCATCTTCTTTCACCCGCATTTGATGATACCCGGAACGTAAGTCAATCTTTGAATAAATAGACGAGCCTTGTAGTTGATCAAATAAGTCGTCGATTCTCGGTAGTGGGTAGCGGTTCTTGATGGTAAGTTTGTTCAACTCTCGGTAGTCGATACACAACCTGAATGTACCATCTTTCTTCTTGACAAACAAAACAGGAGCTCCCCACGGTGATGTGCTTGGTCGAATGAAACCACGATCTAAAAGTTCTTGTAATTGGCTTTGAAGTTCTTTCATCTCACTGGGTGCGAGTCTGTAAGGAGCACGAGCTATTGGTGCAGCTCCTGGTACAAGATCTATTTGAAATTCAACGGATCGATGTGGGGGTAATCCCGGTAATTCTTTCGGAAATACATCGGGAAATTCTTTTGCAATGGGAACATCATTGATGCTCTTTTCTTCAGTTTGTACTTTCTCGACGTGTGCTAGAACAGCATAGCAACCTTTTCTTATTAGTTTTTGTGCCTTCAAATTACTAATAAGATGTAGCTTCGTGTTGCAATTTTCTCCGTACACCATTAAGGGTTTTCCTTTTTCTCGTATAATGCGAATTGCATTTTTGTAACAAACGATCTCTGCTTTCACTTCTTTCAACCAGTCCATACCGATTATCACATCAAAACTCCCTAACTCTACTTGTATCAAATCAATCTTAAATGTTTCGCTAACCAGTTTAATTTCTCGATTCCGACATATATTATCTGCTGAAATTAATTTACCATTTGCTAATTCGAGTAAAACTTTACTATCCAAAGGCGTCAATGGACAACTTAATTTAGCACAAAAATCTCTACTCATATAGCTTCTATCTGCACCCGAATCAAATAAAACGTAAGCAGATTTATTGTCAATAAGAAACGTACCCGTAACAAACTCCGGGTCTTCCTGTGCCTCTGCCGCATTAATATTGAAAACTCTTCCGCGGCCTTGTCCATTCGTGTTCTCCTGGTTCGGGCAATTTCTAATAATGTGGCCCGATTTTCCACATTTATAACAAACTACATTGGCATAACTTGCTCCGACACTACTTGCTCCGCCATTACTCGTTCCAACACCATTTGTTCCTTTCGTTCTATTAACCCCTGGTCCGTAGACCTCACACTTCACCGCGCTATGACCATTTCTTTTACATTTGTTGCAAAATTTGGTGCAGAACCCCGAGTGATACTTTTCACACCTTTGGCATAGCTGCTTCTGAATGTTGTTGTTGTTGCGGTTATTATTGTTGTTGGGATGATTGTTGTAGTTGTTGTTGTTGTTGTTGTTGTTGTTGTTGTTGTTGTTGTTGTTGTTGGGCCATTTATTGTAGTTGCGATTGATGTTGCGATTGTTGGAATAATTGTTGCGATTATTGTTGTAATTGCTGTTGTTGTTGTATTGGTGATTCTTATCACCGTTTTCCTCCCACTTTCTTTTGACTTGCTTCATATTGGCATCTTCAGCAGTCTGTTCTTTAATTCTTTCTTCAATCTGGTTCACTATTTTGTGAGCCATTCTACATGCCTGTTGTATGGAGGCGGGCTCATGTGAACTTATATCTTCTTGGATTCTTTCCGGTAATCCTTTCACAAACGCGTCGATCTTCTCTTCCTCATCTTCAAACGCTCCCGGACACAATAGGCACAATTCTGTGAATCGTCTTTCGTATGTGGTAATATCAAATCCTTGGGTTCGTAACCCTCTAAGTTCTGTCTTAAGCTTATTGACCTCGGTTCTGGGACGGTACTTCTCGTTCATCAAGTGCTTGAATGCTGACCACGGTAGTGCGTACGCATCGTCTTGTCCCACTTGCTCTAGATAGGTATTCCACCATGTTAACGCAGAACCTGTGAAGGTATGCGTAGCGTACTTCACTTTGTCCTCTTCAGTACACTTACTTATGGCAAACACCGATTCTACCTTCTCGGTCCACCGTTTCAATCCGATCGGTCCTTCGGTTCCATCAAATTCCAAAGGTTTGCAGGCAGTGAATTCTTTGTAGGTGCATCCTACACTATTTCCTGTACTGCTAGATCCAAGGTTATTTTTGGTATGTAGCGCAGCCTGTACTGCGGCTATGTTTGAAGCTAGAAAATTACGGAATTTCTCTTCATTCATATTCACGGTGTGTCGAGTAGTCGGTGCCATTTCCTTCAAAATAGTCAAATGGAACAAGTTAATCATACAGAATATTAAGAGTAGTTAATAGTATTTCGTAGCATAATATGAACTCATTTATAAAAGCTTTTTCTTCATATTAGCGTTTTATAAGTTTAAATTCTGGTAGTACCTACCCGTTAAGTTCATACTTAGTAGCTAATATACAATTCAACTACTACAATTCTATATGAAAAACTGATTATAATAATATTTCGCGTTCAAACTTTTACACAATATTTTACAAACTTACAATACCGCTTATTTTACATATAGCATGAAATATAGCACACAATAAATTTGATACAAGATGGTTGTGAAGATAATTCTAGCTAGTACACAAGTCGTTCAGCAAAGGCAATAAAGACACGTAATTCATACGTCCAGAAACAAGTCATGCATTCTGGTTTTACTAGGATTACTTCCCATCCTTGGTCTTGTGGAACATAACCGTTATGGCTGTTGATAAGACAGCGTGTTGTAACTTCGTCAAAGGGACGAGGGTTACGTAATGTCCAACAGTCCCGTAACAATCTAAAAACCTCATTTCTTACCCCAATTACCGACTCCGTCACTTGTGGGAACGTTTTTTTTAATAGTTGTAGCCCGATGTTCTTGTTCTCACTTTAGTGAGAAGCGAACATTACTAATCCGTAAGCATAACATGCTTCTTTATGTTGCATGTTAGCCGCTTTTTCTAAATCACGAAGTCCAATATTCGGATATATTGAGTCAAAATAATTTCTTAACCCATTGCGTAAAATAGCATTTGGGTTCCCCGCAATATATGCGTCAAAGTAAACACATCGTAACTTATGGATTTCCCAATGTGATATCCCCCATCTTTCGAACGAAAGCCTTTTATAAACCAAGGCATTCTTGGAACGTTCTTCGAATGTCTTACAAACTGATCTCGCCTTAAATAGTTGTGCCGAAGAATTATGACCGACTCTAGACAAGATTTCATCAATCATGTCTCCGGGTAGGTGTCTTAAAATATTGGGTTGTCTATCCATTTTGTGTTTTTATACTGTAAAATAGACAAGAGTTAGAATCATAAAAAAAAAAATACTTATTAATACAAGCAATTTTTACATATATCATAAAGCATAAGCACACTATATTACATATATTACACCACACGAATACAACTATCTTATTCCGACTCGCTTGTTTCTTCTTCTTCGGTTTTGGTTCGTTTTGCCAAGTTTCTTGGGATATATGATGTTCCCCTAATACGAGCCGTCGTTTTCCACATTGGTTTAGAAAAACCTGGTGGTTTAGAGGTTCCCGGGTCATTGTTACAACTTAAGGACTTCGGGGGTTGACGATACATATAAAGTTCATCGGGGTTGGAATTAGATTTCTCTATTTTTATGCCCTTTCCCTTATTATTTTCTTTTGCCTTTTTAAATTCAGTTGGGGTAATTTCTATAACATCATCGGAATTCTCGTCGGAATCCGATTCATCGGAGAATTGGTAATCCTCCCAATATTTTGCTTCCTTGACGGAAACACCATTGACCATAATTAACCTTGGTCGGTTGGTTGAGGATTTTCTTTTACTTAACCGTTTTATTATTTCCCCCACCAATTCTATTTCTTCATCCGGTTCCGATTCTTCTTCCGGTTCCGACTCTTCTTCCGGTTCCTCTTCGGGAACTTGTGAATCAGTCCACGAATCATTCCAATTTACATTTGACTCTTCATTATTATTAGGTGAGTCAATGGGACTTGTTCTAGAGGTAGACATCTATCACATAATATCAAACGCGTTAAGAGATTAATATATCACATAATATTCACATGTTAAAAGTATATAGTTTCCAACAAAATTTGTTAAGCAATCATTTTTCAAGTAAACACGGTCGAAGTCCAGACTCACTAGTGCATCCTAACAAACTCGATAAGACACACTAATGCAAAATTCTGGTTCTCTAAGACCAACGCTCGGATACCAACTGAAATGTCCCGTTCTTATTGATTAAAAACGTTCCATATTAATTGATTTCGTTGCGAGGTTTTGACCTCTATATGAGATGTTTTTCAAAGACTGCATTCATTTTAAAACAAACCATAACCTTTATTTCATCAATAATGGTTTAAAAAGCTTTACGTAGATTATCAAATAATGATAATCTAAAATATCCTGTTTACACACGACCATTACATAATGGTTTACAATACAAATATGTTACAACAAAATAAGTTTCTTGAATGCAGTTTTTACACAATATCATACAAGCATGGACTCCAAATCTCGTCCTTATTTAAGTATGCGACAGCGGAAGCTCTTAATAATCAACTGAGAATAAACATGCTTAAAACGTCAACAAAAATGTTGGTGAGTTATAGGTTTAACCTATATATATCAAATCATAATAATAGACCACAAGATTTCATATTTCAATACACATCCCATACATAGAGATAAAAATCATTCATATGGTGAACACCTGGTAACCGACATTAACAAGATGCATATATAAGAATATCCCCATCATTCCGGGACACCCTTCGGATATGATATAAATTTCGAAGTACTAAAGCATCCGGTACTTTGGATGGGGTTTGTTAGGCCCAATAGATCTATCTTTAGGATTCGCGTCAATTAGGGTGTCTGTTCCCTAATTCTTAGATTACCAGACTTAATAAAAAGGGGCATATTCGATTTCGATAATTCAACCATAGAATGTAGTTTCACGTACTTGTGTCTATTTTGTAAATCATTTATAAAACCTGCATGTATTCTCATCCCAAAATATTAGATTTTAAAAGTGGGACTATAACTCACTTTCACAGATTTTTACTTCGTCGGGAAGTAAGACTTGGCCACTGGTTGATTCACGAACCTATAACAATATATACATATATATCAAAGTATGTTCAAAATATATTTACAACACTTTTAATATATTTTGATGTTTTAAGTTTATTAAGTCAGCTGTCCTCGTTAGTAACCTACAACTAGTTGTCCACAGTTAGATGTACAGAAATAAATCGATAAATATTATCTTGAATCAATCCACGACCCAGTGTATACGTATCTCAGTATTGATCACAACTCAAACTATATATATTTTGGAATCAACCTCAACCCTGTATAGCTAACTCCAACATTCACATATAGAGTGTCTATGGTTGTTCCGAAATATATATAGATGTGTCGACATGATAGGTTGAAACATTGTATACGTGTCTATGGTATCTCAAGATTACATAATATACAATACAAGTTGATTAAGTTATGGTTGGAATAGATTTGTTACCAATTTTCACGTAGCTAAAATGAGAAAAATTATCCAATCTTGTTTTACCCATAACTTCTTCATTTTAAATCCGTTTTGAGTGAATCAAATTGCTATGGTTTCATATTGAACTATATTTTATGAATCTAAACAGAAAAAGTATAGGTTGATAGTCGGAAAAATAAGTTACAAGTCGTTTTTGTAAAGGTAGTCATTTCAGTCGAAAGAACGACGTCTAGATGACCATTTTAGAAAACATACTTCCACTTTGAGTTTAACCATAATTTTTGGATATAGTTTCATGTTCATAATAACAATAATTTTCTCAGAATAACAACTTTTAAATCAAAGTTTATCATAGTTTTTAATTAACTAACCCAAAACAGCCCGCGGTGTTACTACGACGGCGTAAATCCGGTTTTACGGTATTTTTCGTGTTTCCAGGTTTTAAATCATTAAGTTAGCATATCATATAGATATAGAACATGTGTTTAGTTGATTTTAAAAGTCAAGTTAGAAGGATTAGCTTTTGTTTGCGAACAAGTTTAGAATTAACTAAACTATGTTCTAGTGATTACAAGTTTAAACCTTCGAATAAGATAGCTTTATATGTATGAATCGAATGATGTTATGAACATCATTACTACCTTAAGTTCCTTGGATAAACCTACTGGAAAAGAGAAAAATGGATCTAGCTTCAACGGATCCTTGGATGGCTCGAAGTTCTTGAAGCAGAATCATGACACGAAAACAAGTTCAAGTAAGATCATCACTTGAAATAAGATTGTTATAGTTATAGAAATTGAACCAAAGTTTGAATATGATTATTACCTTGTATTAGAATGATAACCTACTGTAAGAAACAAAGATTTCTTGAGGTTGGATGATCACCTTACAAGATTGGAAGTGAGCTAGCAAACTTGAAAGTATTCTTGATTTTATGTAACTAGAACTTGTAGAATATATGAAGAACACTTAGAACTTGAAGATAGAACTTGAGAGAGATCAATTAGATGAAGAAAATTGAAGAATGAAAGTGTTTGTAGGTATTTTTGGTCGTTGGTGTATGGATTAGATATAAAGGATATGTAATTTTGTTTTCATGTAAATAAGTCATGAATGATTACTCATATTTTTGTAATTTTATGAGATATTTCATGCTAGTTTCCAAATGATAGTTCCCACATGTGTTAGGTGACTCACATGGGCTGCTAAAAGCTGATCATTGGAGTGTATATACCAATAGTACATACATCTAAAAGTAGTGTATTGTACGAGTACGAATACGGGTGCATACGAGTAGAATTGTTGATGAAACTGAACGAGGATGTAATTGTAAGCATTTTTGTTAAGTAGAAGTATTTTTATAAGTGTATTGAAGTCTTTCAAAAGTGTATAAATACATATTAAAACACTACATGTATATACATTTTAACTGAGTCGTTAAGTCATCGTTAGTCGTTACATGTAAGTGTTGTTTTGAAACCTTTAGGTTAACGATCTTGTTAAATGTTGTTTACCCAATGTTTATAATATCAAATGAGATTTTAAATTTTTATATTATCATGATATTATCATGTATGAATATCTCTTAATATGATATATATATACATTAAATGTCTTTACAACGATAATCGTTACATATATGTCTCGTTTAAAAATCATTAAGTTAGTAGTCTTGTTTTTACATATGTAGTTCATTGTTAATATACTTAATGATATGTTTACTTATCATAGTATCATGTTAACTATATATATATCCATATATATGTCATCATATAGTTTTTACAAGTTTTAACGTTCGTGAATCACCGGTCAACTTGGGTGGTCAATTGTCTATATGAAACATATTTCAATTAATCAAGTCTTAACAAGTTTGATTGCTTAACATGTTGGAAACATTTAATCATGTAAATATCAATCTCAATTAATATATATAAACATGGAAAAGTTCGGGTCACTACATAACACACATATGGTTTCTTCTCAGCAGAATCAGTAGCCTGAGAAGAATCAGTGGTGACAGCAGTGGAGGTACCAGCATCTAAAGTAGGTTCCGTAGAACTAGTAGCAGCAGCTGATAACTGCTCAGAAGATGAAATAATAGTAGCTGAAACACTAGTATCCATATGTGGTTCGTTTGGAACATAGCCAACATCCTGAAGAAATGAAGACCAGGATGCATTATCATCATCATTCAAGCCACCACCAATAACCACTTCAGTAGTAGCAGCAGTTTGAGGAGTAATAGTGGTAGTGGCATCAGCATTAAAATCAAGAACCTCCTTAACAATATTATCAATAACCTTTTCAAGTGCAGGAGGAGGTTCCATTATCATCTCTTCAACTACTTCAGAATCAGTGGTTGAAGTAGCAATACCGGAGACTGTAGGAGGAGCAGCAGAAATATCAGCAGTAGCTAGCTCCTCATTAATAGTAAAATCTGTGGAACCAACATCCACAATGTCTCCATTAGAGCCAACAGCAGTAGAAGCAACAGCACTAGTATCAGCACCACCAGTAGACAAATCAGTAGCACCAACACCAGTAGCAGAAATAGAGAGCTCATCAATAGAAATAATAACATCCTTTTCTTGCTCCCCCTCTGCTTGTTCATCTACCCTGCTAAGAACTAAAACAAGAGAGCATTTTATGTTAACAACTGTAGAACCAAATAAATTTGACTCAACAATTGCATCTGTTGTTGGTCTCTGAGGACAGACTGGTGATTTAGTCAGCCCTTCGATTGAGACAGAGTTAGGTGTCTGTAACTGCAGCTGTGACTCTGCTGACTCATTGGAAACACATGTTAACCCAGATAGTGTAAGAGTTCTGGCTGGTAATGATCTAGGAGTGTGACTCTTATCATGATCCAAGTAACAATTGGGTTGTGCAGTATCCTGAGCTGACTCAGCATGATGAGGAGCCAGCTCAAGTCTGCTTTGGGGGTCAGTTATGTTATCTGCTGGTTGTACTGTCAGCAAAGGATATTTCATGAAGTATAATTTTGAAAAATGTGGAAGTGCCTGGTTAGAAGAGTATGGGTTGCTAGTCTTCTTAACACTAGTTTTAAAACCAGTCAGCTTGGGAGCTAAGATTGTGCCTTTAACTCCACTTTCATTTTTCAAGTCAGCAGTTAAAATATTTGTAATTAAGTTAGAGATTTTTGCTGTTTGGTCTAGAGATGCACCAGGTTCCATAGCAGCTTTCTTTTTAGAAGCAGCAGTTGAAACTGGGGCAATCCCTCCTGTGGTTTGCTTGGAGCCAGCTTTAGCTCGTTTGGATTTGCCTGTTACCAAGAAATAGTTAAGTAACGGATTTCAATACTAGAAGTGGGTAGTCAGTATATAAGACTAGGGTTGTTCTTTATTATCAGAGAGCACTAGATTCTAATACAACTACTGCTTTACCAGTATGTGAGACGGTGGCTGTACTAGTTGAGGTAGCTGGCTTCTTCCTTTTCACATCTGGCTTGCCCTGAGGTCCCTCCCCCTCAGCTGGTGCAACACCAGAGGTAGTCGTTTGGTGAACTCCACCCCGAGCAGCAAGATACTCGAGCATGCCTTGTGTTAAACTAATATATGGAGTAGTAGGAGCATCTTTTAGCATCCCCCTTGCTTTAGAGGCAGGTCGAATGATTCATCAGTAATCTGCTGGTAAGCTTCACCCAGCTCATTTTCAAAAACAAGGCTCAAGAACCTTGGAAAGGGGATTAAGTGTGTTCATTTGGGTGCAAGCACCATTTCCCTTAGCCTCAAGTAAATTTCAATGGCATAATCAATATTGCGGTTAAACAGCAACCCGTGACCTATCTTTAGCTCAAAATTTGAGCACTAGTCAAAGCTCCCTGACTTCTGGCTGATGCATTGAGTCAGCAATCCAAAGAAATAATTCCATAGAAGTGGCATATGCTTCCTTAAGGGTGTATGAGCCACTGGTCGATTGAACCCTATAATTTCTAGTACCTCCCTTCTAAACTCATCACTGGTAGGTGAAGTAACAAAAGGTCCACTTGGCAGATGAAGAGCTCGTCGGATGGCATCAACGGTGATTGAGCAGGTTTGGGTTTCAGTAACCATGCCACGAATACAAGGAACGTTCTGTGGAGTGGTGGTCATGGTAGCAGTATACCAGAATCTGGCCAAGCAGGCTATATAAAGACGTGAAGGTACACCTGTAATCGCTCGAACCAGAGGTGATTGCCGTATATAATCGATTAACATTTCATATCCCATGTTAACTTTGGATTTGGGAATGGACAGGGCATGAGCAGCATTGCCTCTCGATAGGCGAATAAAAGTGTGATCTGGTGCATTAGCAGCCCTGCCCAGATTAGGGTGAAGATTGAACAATGGTGCCTGAACAATCGGTTCCTCCAGTGCCGATTGAGGTTGTGGTTCTGGTTGTGGTTGCTGTTGTTGTTCCTCTGGTTGGTTCTCAATAGGTGGTGATTGTTGTTGTTGTTGTTGGTCTGCCATTGATGAACTTATTAAAGATGAGAGTTTGAGAGATTTGAAGATTTGAAAATTTAGGGAGAAAAGTGTGAGTTCTTGAAAGGTAAATCAAAGAGTTAATAACCGAACGTTATTATGTGGAATGGATCGCCTTATTTAACCTTTCGGATTGGTGGGAAAAGTGTAGGAGAGTGAAAATGGCAACTGTTATCTGCAGGCACGTGGACAGATGTGACAGACTGACAAATTTTCGAGGGGACACAGACTGTTGACATGACGTTTAATCGGCATGAACACTCATACCTCCCATTAAGCATTAAATGCAGCAGTTTTCAATTCAAAATGAAGTTAAAAACCATAAGATAAATTATGTATTAAATACAAAAATTCTTTGTGACATTTAATATGTTATGAATTTAATTTTAAATCATTGGGAGTGAATGAGTTTCAGATTTAAGGTATCATTTAAGTATTGTGAGCTATTTATTATTTCGTTTTGAACATTGAATAACCATGATATAAAGACCTTGTTGTGCTGACTGTTTGACATGTAGGCAGTAAGTGAAAGTTGTAGCTTACTGGTTTGTCCTACATGTTGTAGAACCAGTACACCAACAAAGTTGTCTTTGATTTTAGAGTTCAAGCATACCCAGCTCAGAGATGAGATAGTTAAAACGTTTCTCATCTAAGGGCTTTGTGAAAAGATCTGCTAACTGCTGGTCTGTTAAAATAAAATGTAGCTTCACATCTCCTTTTTGAACATGATCCCTTATGAAATGATATCGAACGTCAATGTACTTAGTTCTTGAGTGCATCACAGGATTGTTGGTAATAGCAATAGTACTTATGTTGTCACAGTAGATTGGAGTTTTTGTAACATGAACATCATAGTCCTTCATCTGGCTTTGCATCCATAGTACTTGAGAAGTGCAGCTACCAGCAGAAACATATTCTGCCTTAGCAGTGGATGTGGACACAGTATTTTGCTTTTTGCTCGTCAAGCTGACTAGCCTACCACCCAGTAACTGACAACCACCAGTATTACTTTTCATGTCTATCTTACACCCTCAAATTCAGCATCTGAATACCCAATTAGCTCAAAATCCTGGTCTTTGAGATACCAAAGACCACGTTTAGCAGTACCTTTCAGATACCTAAATATCCTTTTTACTGCTAGCAAGTGTGACTCTTTAGGATCAGCTTGATATCTGGCACAGAGACATGTAGCAAACATAATATCTGGTCTGCTGACTGTGAGATAAAGTAGGGATCCAATCAAACCTCTATATTCAGTGATATTGATTGGTTCACCATTGGGATCAGCATCTATTTTAATGGATGCTGCCATTGGGGGTCCCTATATCTTTTAAACAGGTCAGACCAAATTTCTTTAACATATCTTTGATATATTTATCTTGACTTATAAAAATTCCATCATCAAGTTATTTAATCTGCAACCCAAGAAAGTATTGCAGATCTCTTTGTAAGCTCATTTCATATGTCTTTGACATAAGTTTTGAAAATTCTTGACAATGTGTTTCATTTTTAGAACCATAGATAATATCATCCACATATATTTGTACCAGCAAGAGATCACCATCTATCTCCTTTGAGAATAGAGTGGTATCAATTGTTCCAACTTAAAAACCTATACCAGTGAGATACACATGTAGTGTCTCATACCATGCTCTTGGTGCCTGTTTGAGACCATAAAGAGCTTTGTCTAGTTTGTAGACATGGTCTGGATATTTACTGCTTACAAAACCAGGAGGTTGT